>NW_026598100.1:0-58171 GCF_029784155.1 Uranotaenia lowii
GCACATTCATGAAAGCATGGATAACTGAAGTTGAACGTCTTGGAAAAAAAACTAATGTTAAAAAAAATTTAAACGATAACTGCTTTTACGTCACTGGTAAAGAATTGCCAAAGTAATATTTTCATGTTATACCGATTTTCAAAATAAACGTGATAAAGAAACAAAGAAAAGAACATTTAAATTGATATAAAAAAATTATCACGATGCAACAATCAAAAACGGATTTTTTCAAATCTTGAAATAACTTTTGATAAGTAATAAGTACTACAGTTAAAAGCAGCTTACAGGAACACCGTGAGCGGAACCAGATGTAGCGGAACTGAAGGTATGCGAACGAGGGGCCAAGCCGTAACCCGGTTTAGGTACTTGTCGTAAGGAACTCACCACTGCGATGATTACGATATGGAACGTTCGGTTTCAAAGTTTGTTTAGGGATAAGTAGGTTAGTCCAGACACAGATCCAGCAAGCGTATTAAATGTTTTGGGGAAAATTGAAGAAAACAAACATAGAGATATGTGGATTAGCAGCTGTAGAAAAAATGTTATTTCACAGAAGCTTTTCTTGGTCAAGTGTAAGTATTATTAGGATGTTCCACGGACGTTACCCATGGGAAACGAAAACGAGAGTGCACCACAAAGATTCTAGCCATGATTTACCACCACCACACCACCATTTCCCCCTTTTGAGTTGTTAATTTAATACATAAGGTAGCAGATAACATCGAAGGAAGAGGATTCTAGGCTCAAGCGGAGTCCGTCGAACTGCCGCTTGCCAACTTACAGAGCTGTAGCCATTCCGGATCGACGATGGTGGTAGCGTCGACGATTTGAATCCATATCCTGGCTTCGGCGGTGACCTATACGAGTGAATGGCTGTGTGTGGGCGTATTTCTGTGTAGGTGTTTATCAATGTTTTGTGATGGGATGAATGGAAAAAAGTTTGATCAAACAATGGGTAAATCATAATCTAGAAAACGAATGGTCGAACTAATGGATACTTAAAATACTTAATTATTAAAAAGAACAAATATAATACGAATTATTATACATGTTGATAAAACTTAAAATTTTAAAATAACAATGATAAAGCTTTTAAAAACATACTTATCTAAGGTTTATAGAAAAATGTGTGTATGGCGACCGTAAAAAATGGCATCAACGAAGGTTCACCGCTTTTGATAACCACGAATTGCTACTTTCATAAACGAGTTTGCATTGGCTCAGAACTATTCTCGTTTTAAAGTCAACATTGATGATTTGATAACTCATATGGGTTGAAATTCTTTGAAAAATGAGGAGCTTGAATCTTAAGCCCAGGATCAGGATCAGTTACGGGGTCAACATGTGGAACCGGTCAAAGATCTGGATCATGATACCCATGAAATTCAAAATCATGATTTAGATCTAAGTTCGGGATATCAGGTTGAGGACTCAAGAACAAAATCATGATCAGAATCAAAACCAGAATCATAGTAATTGAGATCCGGATCGAAAGAACAACGAGTCTGTTCGTCACTTCGAATGAAAACACAATTTTATCGTACCCAAGTTTTTGTGAAAGTTGTATCGAAACATAGGATAAAATATTGGGGCAGCATCGACCTTTATCTCCACTATTCCAGACTTCTTGTCATCTTTGTGTACCCCTGAGACGGCTCGGAAACGATATTTCATGAGTAGTTAGTATGTAGTTATTAGATGTTTTTTTGCTATGATGCGGCCTTTGCTTCTTGGCAAGGCCGTGCGAACGGGGGGGGTTTTAGGGGTTTAACCCCCCCCATGGAGATTTTTTCCAAGTAAATTTTTTCCGTAGTAAAGGGAAATTACTTGATTTTAAAAGTAGTATGAAAATAAGTGTTTACACGCTAGTCTGAAATTTGGCTCGCCTCCGGCGGTATTTAATCTTTAATCTTTAGGCTTGAGACATTTCATTTTACGACACTATTCGACGTTCACGAATTGAAACAAACTTTTAATTATAAATTTTGATTTGATTCAAGTCAAGAATCACTCAACGTTTTGTATTGAAACTCTAAATTTGCATACAAAAACCCTAACTCATCTTTAGAAAGGATTTTTTGTTAAGAACTGTTACTCAACAAGTTCAGAGTTTTAAGCCAATCATTTTAACTTCAAAATTAATTTATCAAATACTAATTTTATACATCAACAATTCGGTAGCCATGAAACTCACGATGGTCAACAGAATCAACAAAAAAAAAAAACTTGAACTTATGTCCTCTGTTACGCTGATATGAGATACTCTCCAAAAAAAACTTATTTCTCGTTCTTTCAAATGCTCAACTTCACATTTAATTTTTTTTTTATAAATTACGGAAGGCCAAAAAAATTTCGTTTTTCCGACGTGCAATGAATTTAAAAGGCATTTTGACTAATGTGGGTGCCCTGAATCTTAATATGCGATTATTCTATCAGCTTTTGTTATTTAAATAACTTATAAATAGTTATTCAAGAAATTTCCTCACTTTTTTTAAAAGGCTCTAAAACATAACATAACAAAACATAACGTTTTAAAATCGTTTTAAAGCAAATATCAACTTTCCTCTAAACTTCAAGTCATTTTGAATTCTGTGAAAAAGGTTATAAATTTTTTCATTTGTTCACTTTACCTCATTCAACGACTTCTATTTTTCATCTTTATATCTATATCTATAATTTTCAAATAAATTAACCAAATTTTAAAGTACAGTTGTTTTTTATTTCCTGATACAGACCCCGTTCGATTTTGGCAACACGCTCGTACATTTTGTGTTGCCAAAATCGAATGTTGCCAAAATCGAACGGTTTTTTTTTCTCCACTTTTTTATCAGTTATTTTTACAAAATAACTAATATTATTATCAAAAATGTTATTTTTAGTCAATTTTTGACCGTTTCTAGTAATTTTTGTTTTTTTTCATCATGTTTTTGATGCATTTTGCACTTATCTTGTTTTGTTTATAATGTTTGTTTTCATTTGTCATATTTGCTGTTTTTTTCGTTCTTCATCATTTTTTAGTTGTTTTTAGTCATTTTCAGTCTTTTGTTTTAATTTGTTTTTTAACTTTTTGAATTTTTCATCTTTTTGTCATTTTTTAGTACTTAATAAATTTTTTTAAAAACTTTTATTTTTATTGATGCATTTTATCACCATTTCAGAACACAAAAACGTATTAGTGGTATTTGTCTGATTTAAATTGGTCCTGTTATAACGAAAACTAAATTGTAATGTTGTTTCAAAAAACCGTGACAAAATCTTCAACGCTTGAAAGTTTAAAACTTTAAAACCTTCGATTGAAAATTTATAAACTATTTTTGTAATATGAAACCATGTTTTTTTTAAATGATCATGATTTTTTTAATAAATCTTTAAAAATTTCGAAAAATGATTCGAAGTAGCAAGTTTAATGCTTAGTTTGAATGCGCAATGCTAACTAAATTTGTATTTGCTTTGTGCTTCAAGTATTTACAACAAAAGTTGGAGTTCCTGATTTTGATTTTTTTTTCTTGTAGATCATTCACGAAATTATACATTTCCCAACATGTACTTTGTCAGTTAAATTGATCATGATTTATAAAGGTAATATTGAGAACTTCAAAAATGACCTTTTTTGACCTGTTATTTTGATCCCTGGAAGAATTTTATTTTACAAAATGGTTTTTCTCTGACTTTGACCGCTGCACTGACACTCTTGAAAAAATATTAACTCCTTCCTATTAATAATATTCCTTCTTTTTTATCAAATTAAATTCAATCATCAACTTTTGAATAAATCTTTCAAGTTCAAAATGGATTTTTTTTAAATAAAAAAAAATCACATTTCAAGTCGTGAATTTTTTTTTCCAAATTCAAAATACGACAGAGGAATTTTTCAATCAACCCTTCAATTGAAAATGAAGAAAAGGAATGTAAACAAAGATGTATAATGAATAACAGGTATAATTATTTCCCTAACAATTTTTTTGTTTGGATTAATTTTTAACCTTATCTGACGTTTATTAAAGAATTCATATATTTTTTAAATCTGTGTTTTGGAAGAATATTTCAAATCTGAGAACTATTTAGACTTTTGAAAATTTATTTTGAAGCAAATTTCTAGTTCAGAATGAGGAACACCATTTTGAAAAATTTATCAATGATTAACCGGAAATGGCTTTGAATTGATTCTTTCATCATGATTTGTTTTTAAAATTTTGATTGATTTTATCAGAAAATTTTATTATCTTTTTAGTTTGGGAAATATTTATGAGTAAGAAAATGGTGTTTGAAACAAGTTTCTTTATTTATTGTTTTTGGTATTGTTATTATTTTTAGCTAAATTTGAATTTTGAAAACCCCCCCCATGAACGGGTCCTTCGCACGGGCCTGCTTCTTGGTCAGCTAACTCATTCAGAGGAATTCCACTTAAAAGTGATTGTTATCCTCTGAGATGGACAGTTTTTACCATTTCTTTAATTTCGTAACCAGGCAATCGGATACGAAACTTATCAGGCAGCTCATGCTGTCGGTTATAATGGCAAATTTTCCGTTTGGTCGATTTGAAACAATTTGATCTGCTTTGCGAATGGCCAACAGCTCTGCAGTGTTATCCGAAGCTACTTGACATAACTTATGTGTTGTAAAAGGAACGTTGAAATTTTTTGTTCACATGTTCAAACTATGTAGCAAAAAGTCGATATGGAAAATCATGCAGGAGAAAATAATTGCACCGGATGTACAAACAATGCTTAAAACCCTCAACGCCTCAAAGTAATTGCATTTTTTTCATCGATTCAAAGACTGATTCATAAGTGTGTTTAACTTTCACCACTTGGCCCACTATCAAGGTTTCCGAAATCACAGAAAAATCTATGAATTCACAGAATTTGGAGCAAATTTTCACCACAGATTCTGTGTCACAGAACACAGAATTTTGGAAATATGCACAAGTTTTACAGATTTTTTTTTTAAATTTTGAACGTTTTTCTCTTATTGTCAACATAAATTTGGAATTATTAACATTATTTTGGAAAAAAAACATGATAAGATTGGTAATGTTTAATTATATTTCTCAAGTAAAGAGATGTTTGCTATTTTCATCACAGAAAACCACAGAAAGTTGAAAATTTTTTCGGAAGAACACAGAATTTTTTTTCTGCATCCTTGCCCATTATTTATGTGTAATACGTTAAGTCAAAATTGTTGTAAATAATAAAAAAACTCGCAAATTAGCTTATTAAGGACTGTTTTCGAAAACAATGCAACACTTTCATTTGTGAACAACTTTTGAACTGATGGATGAGAATTTATGAAATTTTCATTGATACTGTCGAGTAATTTTTGAGATAGCGATATGTTTTTTGACTACAATTTTTGGGCAACATATGCGCCATCTATATTGCACTCTATAAACTACCGTTTTGCTAAAACAAGCTATTTTTGTTAACGCTCTTCATTTCCTGGAACTGGACCTTCAAAATAACTCAATTTTCTTTTTTGTAAAAGTTATGACAAGTTTAGCAGATTGTCCCACTTCTGCAAGAATACAAAATTAATAACTTTTTATCACTCCTACACAGTTTTCGCTTAATGGCATGGTTCCAGATTCAACCAAAACAGAGTATTAACTTTGAGAAACTTTTAAAAGGGCTATGGAAGGAAAACGATCGCTTTTGTAGGCGTTTTTTTTTTGGTATATTTGTGCCAATGTAGTACATAACGACTACTTATCGATTTGCTTGCATCTTCCACAGATCGTCAGCCAAATCTAGTACTAGATACATTTTTTGTTAAATTTTCTCTGCATTCTTCTTCGGAACATTCAAGCGAGGCTTTTCAGTGAAAATTTTCTGACAGTAGATCTTCCAGTAGCTTGCTAGAAAGTTCGTATCGATTTCCTTCACGAAATTTTTCAGAATTTCACCCAGCTAAGGGGTTTACCATTTTGCGCACGATTTAACCACCTCTTTTTGATTATTTTATCGGTGGACAGCTTTTAATCATTGAGACACGATGTTCTGTTTTTTTGGTTTGTTGAGCGAATCAGACAGAAAAACTGACCTTCTCACTTCCCATACTTTCATGGAAATAATCATACTTACTTTTTTCAAATTTTAGCTCACTGTAAGATCCTCTAAGACTTCTAGATAGATTTACCACATAAATTTTAGCCGAATAGTTGATTTCCAGCTGTTTTGGGGTCCCTCAATGAGACTTTTAATGATTTTTCACGATACTGCGCAAAAACTTTGGCCAATGAACTGTATTCATTAGACGCTATCTCATCTCAAAACTACTTGACAAATCGCCACAAATGTTTGTTGTTAAACATTACATTACTAGGTAGTGTAACTGAAAATTTAATCAATTTTCATCTATCCGTTCAAAAGTTATTCACAAATGAAAGTGTTGCATTTTTTTAATACAGTCATTAATAGCCATGAGTTGTTATTACGATTCTAAAAATCACCCTAAAATTGTTTGAAAATTGTGTGTTTTTTCTTTGGATGGGTACCGCTACAACAAGTTTCAATGTGGTAGAATGCCGGTTGAAGAAACGCTTAGCCGGGTAACGGATAGCAATTGGAGTTCACTCCGGGCTTGGGCTTATTTTAGAGATACAGGAAGTGCCTAAAAATTCAATTGACATCACTGCTGGAGGCACGCGAAGTATTGCATGAAAAGAAGCCTTGCAAGACCTCGCTAGGCACCCAGCAGTGATGTCAATGGAAATTATTGTTTATCAAAGCCAAAAGTCATACCCTTGTAAAACAGCTAATAATTTTTGCCTAATAAGATACTAAGTTACGGTGTTCAACAAAGTTGTTCAGCTCGGTTCCACAGAAAAAAAACAAAAATGATGTTGATTTTTCAGTACAAAATATTAAATTTTTCTATACAAACCTCAAAGTTCGAATTTACTCATGTAAACGTTACTTAACAATTCTGCAAAAAATCATGGATGAGTTTTGGACCAAGACAAAACTTTTAAGACCCCAGGGTTTGAGAAATTCAAAAATGACCCCAAATCGACTCAGTCTATTGAATAATCAACTCTTGTTTTAATTTCTTGTCTGATTCTCAATCATGCTCAGAAGAAAATCAATGTCTGGGTTAATCAGCCTGAAGATGAGACCTAAATCACCCTACATCAGCCATGCATTTATGTTTATCTTCACAAACTCCCTTCTGTCTGATTCAATTGAGTTTACTGGTTAGAAGCTAGACAACCATATTGATGCCCGAATCGACGCGTAGTTTAACAGATGCTGCTGTATTTTTTATAAGATAAGCACTAACATAAAATCGCGAGTGTGATCACGATTTGTATGAATCGGCTTTTTCGACACGACAATGCTTTTCGCCACGTTTCACTCGAAAGTTTAGCGTATGTTTATTTTTCATTAGTGTCCCAAACCTCGGAAGACTATTGTTTGTCTTCTCACTAAAAACGGAAAACAATCAGAGATGAATTCATGACCTGAGAATGTTAAAATTAGGATAAAATAAATAACTGAAATCATTCAAAGAATCAGTTTATCAGAAAAAGGTTAGATTTCCAGAGGAGTTGAAAAAATGTTGTTTTTTTGTTTGGAAAATGTTGGTAAAAATACCGGCTGCACTGAGCAGGAGTTGAACCCGCCATTTTCCGACTTTCTAGATCAACTAATTGCCGACTTTGCTTCAGGAGTCATTAGTATATCCAGTGAATTCGGGGCAAAGCGGTCAACCTTACCCAGACAGGACAAATTGTTCCATCATCGTCCAATTTTTCGTTTTTCTACTTTCTTTTTGTCAATCATACTTCCCTGATAGAACATATGCATAAATTTTCGAGGCAGAGATTGACGGAAACTACTCCATAGCTGAGATAGTAGTTGTTCGGTAGTTCTCTATAAGGCCTTCAGGGGTCTCCTCATTGAACGGAAAAATAGGCACATTTTGCAGTAGGTATGTATCTTTCAAATATCTAATATGGGCTTCCTTATTACACCTTAAGACGAACCCAGCGTCATGATCTCTCAAAACATAGTTCTAGATGCTCAATACCCCCACAACCCATCCACCCCAGACTTACCATTGTAGCTGGGAGCGTTTCCGATGGCGCGGCCCACCGATCCGCGGTAGCTAGTCGATCGATCGAAGTATTCCTCCTCGTAGGGTCGCTGGTGGTCGAGATTCCGCGATGGGGAAGCCCCAACCGGTGATTCGTATCGCAGCCGGTAGCTCGGTTCCTTCGACGCTGACGGGGTACGGGACGCGTTGCGAGGATCCAGGTTCTCCCGCTTCCAGCTCTCGTACTTTTTATGCTCCTGCAGGTCCTTCAGTATCACCTTGCCCATCCCGGAAGATTTCAGCTTGCTGAGCTCTTCTTCTTCACGACGGAGTCTTCTAAAATAGGGGGAAAGGGGGCTTCAAAGATATCCCTTATAAAAATAACTACTATTCTTACCTTTCAACCTGATTCTCCTTGTCCTCTTTGTTTTTGACCTGAGCATTATCCACCTCATCATCTGACTCGATGTTCTTATACGAATCCGAGTAGCGTCGCCGCCGTTCCGGATCGGTGTACGGGTAAGGAGGGGCCGGAAAATCGTCCCGTTCTATCTTTGGTTTTTCGCCTGGTGGCGGCTTCTTAGCACCCGGATAATGGCTCATCTCGATCGGTTCTTCGTTGTTCATTCCGGGGCTTTTCGGGCGCGGCGTTTCCGATCGGATGCTATCGACCAGAACCTTCATGGCGCTACGACTGCGGGAATGGGATCGAGACCCGGAACCCGAACGAGCACTGCTACCATAATGATGCGGCCGATGGAAGTGCGGTGACACTGGCGCCTTGTCATAAGGTTCTATCGGTTTTCTCAGATAATGTGGTTCATCTGTTAAATAACTATAGGTGTGGATACGTGTTATGTCGTCAAATCCTTGACGGTTGTACTCTCTCAGAATCAGTCCAGGACTAGTAGTTCGGTGATACTAATTTAGGGGAAACAAAAATTGATATTTTGGAAACAATGCTCGAGAATGTGTTTGGCTAACAAATTAATCAAGCAAGCTTAGACTAAATGAAAACGATAAAACTAACCTTTCTATTTGTGTAAGGACTATAAACTGAACCACTCAAACTTGGTGTTTGGGAACGTAACGAAAACTGAAAAAAAATAATTTAAAAACAAACGCCAGTGCAAAATTACTCAACATGCTTGCAGCTGCAATAACGAACTAAAATAAACATTTTAAATGATGAACTCAACGTTCGACCAAAAAATGTAAATTATATAATCCGCAACCCCCGTGCTACGAGAGATTAACGAATTGAAATTAAATAATAAGTTAAGGTTATTTAAAATAAGAAGCATTGCATTAAACACAACTAGCTAAAGAGTTTGCTTCTTCTGTAGAACAAAACTGTCGATCTCCTTTCACAGACACACTACCTGAATTTCACTCATTGCACTTGTGCTGGTCCGATCGAACTCGGTTTCCGTGTTGAAGCCATTGGATTCGACTCCATTCAGGATGGCCGACTCCGAGGACGGACCGGGGCCACACCGAGGATGCCAAATGGCGCCACCCTGCAGGTACATTTCTTCTCCGTCGCCAAATGGATCACCGCACTTGGTGCACCGGGCACACGTCGGATGGAAGTGGTGATTGTCACCGGCCTGCAAGACCTTCCCACTAATGTAACGGTTGCAGTAGGCACATTTGACGCCGAAAGACTTCTGGAAGTCCTTCTCGCAGTACGGAACCCCGTCCTTGCCCATATACTCGCCGCTTAGCGTGATCCCGCAAGCATTGCACCTGCAGAAGAAAAAATTTCATAAAGTTAGAGTCCCACGCCATTTGAAACTTCAAGAGCCAACTCACTTGAAGCACCATATGTGCCACTGCCGGTCCAGGGCGATTAGCGCCTGGCCTTCCTTCAGCTGCTGCTGACATCCGGCACACTCGTTCGGATCTGAGTCCTTGCAGTTCTGCTGCTTCCGGACCGCTTCCTGGTGGTGTTGCAGGGTGGCAGATTTCGTGGGGCTAGAAGTAATTTCCTTTATCGTCTTCTGTTCCTGAATCTGCTCGATCTGTCTCTTTGGTGAACTAGTGACTTGCGGTCCCGCCGCCGCCACTGCCGGAACTACTGCTGCTGCTGGTGTTGGGCCCTTGACGCAAGCCTCGCAAAGCACCTCCTTGCCGGTGTTGGTGACCTTTTGGAAAATCGTCATTTTTCAGATGGGAAATTACACAAAACCACAACCATTAAGTATCAGCTGTTAGTTCCGGAAGGGGTTTTGGGAGTGTGTCCACTTAAAGCGAGCGTTCAAAATTTAATTTTTCAGACAGGAAAATTGCAAATGTTCGATTTAAATGGATTTGAACATTCTTTTTCCTTTTGATTTGCTTGGTGTTACACAAATATGAGCCAGAGATTGACACTCGCAAGCATGTGGGAATAGCAGTCCGCGAACATTATGGAATCGTAGTTTAAGAACTTGCGTTGGAGAGTGTGTACACTTCACGATGCGTCCGGATGAGTTTTGCCTACATCGCCTTAAGAGCAACCAAAAATGATCTCTACAAAGCGCCAGCACGTGCTACTAAATTGATTGAGATGCATTTTTCTCCGAAACGTCAAAATGGTTTAAACAGTACGCACGAATGGTTATTGTCTATTTTTTTTCCTGGCAGATCAAAGGCTGCACAAGAATTTAAATCCAGTCGTCATATGGTGTTGAATAACTTAACAAGTTTTCATATTTATCATAGAATAAAAATACTGATGTGCAGAAGGTTTCTTTTTTAAACAAAATCAAATAATGGTTTGTTTAGATTTTCACTAAAACATATAAATTTTCGAATAAATAAAGTGGACCACAGGTGATACACTGGGGATAAAATGTACTTTTCATCTTGCTAAGATTTTTATCCATACTCATGAAAATAATTCTACAAAAATTACCACTAGTCTGAAAAAATATTGAATGCTATGCGTGTTTTTCAGAGAACGTAATATTCAGTTTTTTCTGGCGCCAAATGTCATGGCGGCCATTATTCAAGGCAAAAATAAAAATTTTAAAAATTTCAATAGTTTGACTTTTGAGGGATGGATATATATGCCCAAGAAATATTTTACAAAAATTGAATTGTTTTAGTTGTGATCCAGGAGGTGATGAAATTCCATGTATTTTTTTCGTTATTCAGGGTTGCTAGCGATTTTTTGTTTTGAAGTACTAAAGTTTTTCCAGGTTTTTCCCGATTTAAAATAATGATTCTCGCGATATATATTATACTCGTTTTTAAATATAAAATAATGATGAATAAAAAAAAAACAATATAAAGCCTTCAAATTTCTAACAATTTTTCCAAAAAATTGTTAACCGGTGAGAAATCATGATAATATCCAGTCTTTTCGTATCACAGGATTGCTAGCGATTTTTCGTTTTGAAATTCCTAAGTTTTTCCCGGTTAAAAATGATGATTTTTCCGGTTTTAATTATACTGCTTTTTTAATATAAAATAATGGTGAATAAAAAAAAATCAATGTAAAGCCCTAAAAATTTCTAACAATTGTTTCCCAAACCTTGTTGACCGGTATGAAACATGACAAATCTTTTTCTACGTCTTTTAGCACGTAGCCTTTTTGCATCAAATTGACAGGTTTTCATAAAATATTGGGGCGAATCTAACGGAATAAGTTTCATCTATTAGATAATTGTTTTGGTAGACTGAGTAGATCTGGGGTCTTTTCTGAATTTCTCAAACCCTGGGGTCTAAAAAGCTTCGTTTTGATCGAAACTCACCATGATTTTTTGCAGAATTGTTAAGTAACGTTTACATGAGTAAATTTAAACTTTTAGGTTTGTATGGGAAAATTGAATATTTGGTACTGAAAAATTAACATTAATTTCGTTTCTTCTGAGAAACTGAGCCTGCTATTGTATACATATGTATGTATGTTGGTTATCCATCATGGGTGCACGGATTCACCGCAGTTTCTGCCTAAGTATGTGCTCACATGCATTCTTAGATTGTTAGGTTCGACAAATCTCCAATGCAATGCGTACACCATACCCGGACCCCATGGCTTCGTATGACCTGTTATGGAGTGAATGTATTGCGTGTGTTGATGTAGGTATATTTTGGAAGAACGAATCAGGCTAGTTTACTTACAGGTATTCCGGCATCCGTGGCCAGCTGGCAACTGATTGAACATTCTTATTATATAGTCAGTTATATGAGGAAACACATCTTACCTGTCGGCCACTTAAGGGATTTGAACCCAAAAGTTTTCTTGCCGATACCGGGAATCGAACCCAATACGCCTGGCATACCAAAACCAGACTCGCACCAGTCTATCTATCCACTAGACCACATCGGCGCTACCGAGCCTGCTAATGGGTTTTGAGCCAATTTAGAAATTATCTAAAGGAAATTTTCCGCTGAACACCTTTGTCGAAGACCGTAAGTTCGTATCTTATTAGGAAAAAAAAATTATTAGCTGTTCAACAGGGGTATGTCATTCGGCATTGAAAAACAACAAATTCAATTGACATCAGCAGTGGTGCCTAGCGAAGTACATGAAAACTAGTCATGCAATACCTCGCTTGGCACTCAGCAGTGATGTCAATTGAATTTATTGTATATCAATGCCAAATGACATGTCCCCGTTCAACACAAAGTTGTTCAGCGGGAAGTATCCTTTGGAGCCTTTATAAATTTGCACAAAAACCATAAGCAGGCTTGGTTCCACAGAAGAAACAAAAATGATGTTGATTTTTTAGTACAAAATATTCAATTTTCCCATACAAACCTAAGAGTTTAAATGTACTCATGTAAACGTTACTTAGAAATTCTACAAAAAATCATGGATCAGTTTTAAACCAAGACGAAGCTTTTTAGACCCCAGGGTTTGAGAAATTCAAAAATGACCCCAAATCGACTCAGGCTATTGTTGCAAAAACAATTGCTGTTAACTTGATCTTTATTTTAATGATTTGGGGGTTCTTTTGAGTCACTATGAAAACTTCAGTTTTTCTAGAATTTTTACAGAGTTGTAGAAAAAAAATTAAATAGGAATACATCAAATCAGCTTGTTAACTTGAATGAGGATTTGTCTTATAAAACTTAATATTATCAGATTTCAGGATAATATTTACATTATAAATGCAGTTATATATTTTGTACAAATCCAAAGACATGTTTTGGAAAAAAATGTTTTTTTTATATGTATGTATGTATGTATGTATGAATACCCACCAGTGGCTGATGTTTTTTTTTTCATTCAAACAAAAAAAAGATTTTTTCATACAACAAAAAAAAACTTTCGTAATGCCCTAGTCATTTGAACTAAACATTCGTAAAAATGTAGAAAATCGTGAATAAAACCGCGCCGAACGTTTATCGTTTGAATGTAAGATATTATTTTGACAGGATCTTGTTTTCCAATTTTTACATAGAACATATGTATTTCCCAGCTCAAGAAACATTAAGCAGAAGTTTAACGAAGGAAGAATAAAAACAAAATCCTAGTGACATGAGACTTTATTTCTCAGGCTAATTTAAACGAACAACAGAAAAATAACAACATTCAAAAACAATATCTTTCTCAGGCGAAAAAGAGATTCCTTACGTCGACAAATTGTAACTGTAAAACGTCTCCTGCTGCTAAAATATTTGTTTTTTTTGCATTAAATAATGAAACATGTATATCAAACACTGAATAATTTGGTGGCTTAAATGGTTACAAACACATGAAGAACCACCAAGAAATCTGTGCCGATATACCAAAATTCGACACTCTTCATATCAGAAAACTCTGGACCAAATTGTTCAAACTTACTATCATTGAGTTAAAAAATGTTTTGTCGATTATAGATTCATTATAAAATTTATACCATTTTAGTTATGCTTGTAAGTATAGCACACTTGCGAAGAATGAAATAACGAGTTATCTCGTATTTTGTTCGGAATGAATAAAAAAAGCGATTAAAACGAAAATAAATGTTTTTGAGGTAAATCTATATCAAGACTGGCGAAAACTACTCATACATTTAGAAATTAATTTTAAAATATTTTTTCCGTGAAAATTATTCAAGCATGGCAATTTTCCCAGTTATTCCCGGTATTCCCGGGTCGCTAGCAACCCTGTAACTACATCGGGGGTTGTGAAATACACAACTCGATAACTCATATTCTACTTTATTTGTTTTTATCTTTTTTCATTAAAATTTCTTCGCTTTTTGCGAAGCAATATTTATCTTTTCTCTTCACCGTGTTTATAAACAAAGTGTCTTAATGCTGCTGGGAGTGCAAAGAAGAAGCCTCCTCCTCTTCCGTTCAGTTGCTTGGGAAAAGAGTACATCAGGCAAGCGAGGCGCGTTCAGATGCGTTTTTTCCGGTGAGTTGCACCGGTGCTAAGTACATTGTACGTGTATGACAATGCCACGTTAGGACGTATTTCTAGAGTTTGTTTTGATTAGGTCGTATGAACCAATATAAACAAAATTGAGATATTGGCAGCAAACAGTTCATAAACATGTATTCTATGTTAGCTAAAAACTTGGTCTCAATTGAACAATAAATAACTTTAACAAAATGATTTGAATTTAGGACGCATAATGACTTTCTCACTTTCGAGTGTAATTTGGTTTTTGCGACTTTTTGCACTGCACTGGATTGGCGTGCAAAACAAAGGTCGCAAAATAACAGTTCGGCGTGTTGGTTTTTGCGACCTGTATTTTCTCCAGAAAATGCTCCGCCGAGTGTAGTAATGCTTGAAATTTTTTTTTTAAATTAGTAAGTAGAGGGTGGTAAAGGTGGTTTAACCCTAATCCGCATTAGGGTGTCATTTTGACACCATTGCAAGTTTGAAGGCTTGTAACTTTTTTCAGAAGCTTCAAAATACAAAAATTTCTTCGGAGACCCTAAATGAATTCAAAAGTTCTTCAATATTGCATCTTTACTTTTTTTATGGACGAACCCTGGAAGCCTGGACAAAAAAACTCCCTTTTCCGACTTTTGGTGTCATTTTGACATCACAAAAGTAAAATCTATTTAAGTCGTTTGAATTATTATGAACTTCATATAAAACTTATATCAATAGAAACCTTGTAATGTCTGTAAAATATGTTTAGAACATTATATACAGCTAAAGTAACAAGTTTTCTCGTTATTCAGCATGAAAGAAAAAAAATCCGAAAAAACATGCCTCACGAAAACTGCTGTAGTTCATATATTGCACGTCCAAAAAAATATTTGCCTTATGCATATGAAAGCTGAAGTTAATGCCTACATCATGAAGACAAGAAATATTTTTTTAAATTTTTTTTAATGAAATGGTCACAAAAAGTTCAAAAAAGTGGTCTAAAAAACCTACTTTTCATTCGATTGCTAGTAAATACTGTTTGAGCGATGGTAGAGTTTTGAAAAAAATATGACTACGAAATCTATTGAAATTCCAACATTTTGCTGTCTTTAGATTTTTGATGCAACGAAAATTGAATTTACTGAAATTTTTCAAAGTTCAATACTTTGCGCAATTTTTTTACAAATTGAAATTTCATCTGTTTGAAGGGTACGGTGGGTGGTGATTCGGGCAGAGAGCGAAGCCGACAGACGAAATAACGATGCGTGTCGTGCATTTCTTGGTTGTAAATATTCTATTGCTAGTAGTTTGCATTTGCTAGTTACGACACGCATCATTATTTCGTCTGTCGGCTTCGCTCTCTGCCCGAATCACAACCCACCGTACCTACTCGGAGAGCAAACAAACACGTTTTGCTGGACGCGGTGCTTGTAGTTCTAGAAATTCGGGAATGATTTTACGTTTATAATTTTCATATTTTTGTGAAATCTCACAGCGTAATTTGTTGCACCTCACTAGAATGAAGTTTAAATTTGCTTTCCAATGAATATACTTTTGATTGGTCCAAACAAAGTAAAAGCACTGAAAATCCGGGTACAACCTGACGGTGGACCACAAAAACAGATGAAATTTCAATTTGTAAAAAAATTGCGCAAGGTATTGAACTTTGAAAAATTCCAGTAAATTCAATTTTTGTTGCATCAAAAATCTAAAGACGGCAAAATGTTAGAATTTTAATAAAGTTTGTTGTCATATTTTTTTCTAAAACTCTACCATCGCTCAAACAGTATTTACTAGAAATCTAATGAAAAGTAGGTTTTTTAGACCACTTTTTTTTAACTTTTTGTGACTATTTCATTAAAAAAAAATTAAAAAAATATTTCTTGTCTTCATGATGTAGGCATTAACTTCAGCTTCATATGCATATGGCAAATATTTTTTTGGACGTGCAATATATGAACTACAAAAGTTTCCGTGAGGCATGTTTTTTCGGATTTTTTTTCTTTCATGCTGAATAACGAGAAAACTTGTAACTTTAGCTGTATATAATGTTCTAAACATATTTTACTGACATTACAAGGTTTCTTTTGATGTAAGTTTTGTTTAAATCTGTCTAACACGCCAAAAGTTATAACGATTTGAGCTTGTGGTGTCAAATTGACACCACAAGTGCTGATTAGGGTAATGAAATCTAATGCGGATGAGGGTTAAGTCATCTCAGTAGGTTGGATGGTTTCAATTTGTTGCTGGGTAAGTACAATAAGTGACTTTAATGGCTAAACAAACTTTCAC
The DNA here is from genome assembly GCF_029784155.1 of Uranotaenia lowii. Taxonomy (NCBI): domain Eukaryota; kingdom Metazoa; phylum Arthropoda; class Insecta; order Diptera; family Culicidae; genus Uranotaenia; species Uranotaenia lowii. The sequence goes on from NW_026598100.1 coordinate 16,631, forward strand.
TAAGTGTCTTTCATAATCATTAATTCATAATTCAGCTTTGGGAAAGTTTCCACTATGGTTTCTGAAGTCATGGATGTACAGCTATTTCCGGTCGAATAGAAACCTGAAGGACAGTTTCTCGAATCAACGATTCTAGGCTGCAGCAGCGATGGAGACGGGATTTCTTCACTGAAGCAGGAAAAGAGATTTAGGCATACGGTCCGCCACACAAAATTGTCGACCTAGTTATAGAATCTGAAGATTCTGTAGAGCACATATCACCGGCAGGGATCTAAACAACCCTCCAGTGAGAAACGTGTCACTCAGCGCAAGAGTCTTGTCATATCAAGTCTTAGTTCTTGAAGCTTTTAATCAGGAATCCACGAAGTTTAGGGCAAAATAAGTTTGGGAGTTTTGGATAAAATTTGTCAATGTGCAAAACGACGTTCGCACCAAATGCGTAATGCGAAAGGGCGCAAGTGCATGTTCACTCGAACAACTAAATTTATGCCTGAATCGAATGCATTAGCCTATTTCTCATCTACTTTTGCATCGCATATACAATTTTCAGACTATTCTGAGCAATATTTTGAATTCTAGAATTAAAAATGGGTTGCAAAACTTTAACAGCGATTTTCTCAAAACACTTGAGGTGGCTCATACGACCTAATCAAAACAAACTCTAGATTTGCTCTAAATAAAACCGCGATGTATAGTGTGCGACACGACGATCATTAAATATTTAACTTTGCTTTGATCACATCTCTTCTCAAAGGGAATCCAGATCTCATTTACCTTCCCCACTAACAAACTAACCTTCCTGTGACGACTGTGGAGATTCAGAGATGTATTCGGTCTCTAGTAGCAACGTAAGTCGAACTAACAATCCTTCCCTTTCCCCGATGAACCGTAAGGACGTGGCCGGCGCCGTTATTGACCATATCTGATAAGGAACCTCCGAAACGTGTATACAGAAAATGGTAAGCTAATCCCAAGCCCCATTTATTTGGATCTATGTACAATTTTGATGGTTCTTGTCAATCACGGAGTAGCAACTACTGAAATGCACGGTTTATCTAAGCTCAAGCTCAAGCAATTTTCATCATTTCTCTTAACTTCTCTACGGGACTGAAATATTCAATTCTTCTAGATTCTAGAAAGTTAGATTGTACCAATTGCATTCTATTGAAGTAGGTACTTCTGTGAATGCTCGATTTTCATGGAACACTTTTGAATTGTTTCCAAATGAAATTAATAAATAATTATAACAAAATTTGTATGATTGCGGCTTACCTTGCTGCCCGACTGGAATGGCTGTTTGCATTTGCTACAGGTGAAGCACTTCTGATGATATGTGTTGCCCATCGTCGAGACAACCTCACCCTCGACGTACTGACCGCAGGCGGCACACTTGGTGCCGTAAAGCTTCTGGTAGTCCAGGGTGCAGTAATAGGCGCCATCCTTGGAGAAGAACCCCCCGGTGGAAAGGGATTTGTTGCACTTGGTACACAGGAAGCAGGATTTGTGAAAGTACCGATCCGTCACACGCAACACCTCGCCGGAGCACTTCTTCTGACACTTGTTGCACTGGATTTTGCTTTTACCTGCATGGAAATGAATAGCAGAGAACAACAATTTAATTAGTATCGATTTTCGGCAAATGTTTGTGGTGATTTTGCTGGCAATGGGCCAGACAGCGGTGTGGCAACTGTATGGAATATCCGCTCCATAGGGGAAAATGATGGCCAGAGAAAAAGCCAAGCATAAAAGAGCAGCATTGCCGCCATGTTTGTTGATGGGTCGGTTCTATTTTCATACTTCCCGCCCGCTAATGATGCTTCTTCCTCATAGAATCAATCAGGGGAATGCATCGCTGAACGCGCACGTAAATAAACATAATTATGCAATCGGGACTGCCGTTATTTGTAGAAACGGATGGAGAAAAAGAAATGAAGAATCTTCTCACTTTTTTAATCGACAGCTGGTAGTTTAGTTACCTACTACATTCTAGGTTCTAAGCAAAACTACCAAGGTTAATGCCAATTTCGTAACCAAAAATTTATGAGTTAATTGAATTATAGTAATTATCAATAACTTTTGCCTCCTTCAGCCGATTTCTTTTGATTACGGGTTTTCATAAGGCCTAAACTATGAAAAATATTTCATCCCAAGACGGCATTGCGATTAGAGTTAATTTAAAAGAGTTATTAGGCTTCAAGAATGGGCTAACTTTTCTAAGGGTGATATTCATCACAATTAATGGGGCACTTTGTCGAACATTTTGACGCAGCATTAAAAGTGATGAATATCACCTTTTAAAAAGTTAGCCTATTTTTGAAGCCTAAGTGATTGATGAAGAGCTGGTTTTTCATGTTCCTCCCGAACAAAATGTCTCAAAATTTCATACAAATTTTAGGCGCGTTGAGCGACCCTTTCCTTAATCTGATCTGGCCCAAATTTGTCATGAGATCTTGTACTAGGACTAGGATAAATTTTAGCCTGCAGCGCATAAGATTTTACAAATTTGAAATTTCTCATACACATTTGGGGCAGTCTAGTTAAAATCCTTCAAAAATAAATAATAACTTAAAAAAATTTGATAAAAATGATTTTCAATCTAAAATTTTGACACAAATCTTAAATATTGACGAAAATTTGAAAATGTACAATACAAGTTATATAGAATTAGCTGGTAACATTATAGTAGATTAACAAGAGCACAGTAATAAAGATGTATTCTCTATTGTCGTTTGTATCGAAGACAGAATGTAGTTTTGAGTTGAGTGAAGAAAGTTTTAATTCAATCATTCAACAATATATTGTTTCTCCCTCACGATTTATTTGTACTTTAAATACCTATAGGAGTGGTTTAAGAAATAAAAATATAAGCTATCTGATGTGATAATCAATGAATGTGTGCATTGTTATCTTGCGAAAAAATCTTTTTTATTATGGAAAAAATAAGGATTTTTTATGTATTTTCTTGAAAATTTTTTCCTTTCAACTTCGGATTACCAGTTCAAAGAGTGCTTTAGGCATATAAATGTTTATATAAGTATATCACCATAGATTATCACAACGTGTTTGATAAACATTAAAATGCACTGCAACATTTCATAAAATCCTAATTTCAATATTATGACGAATTTAAAACACTTTACCTTTGTTGGATTAGAAATTTTTCTCTAAATCTGACAGTATGCTCACAATAGATTTTTTTTAATTAGAAACAAAATATTACACATATACACATTACACATTTCTGAAATTTATAAAAATCAGGTAAGAAAATCATTTTTTTTGGTTTTTCAAGGGAGCGATAATATATTGTAAAATGATTAAATTGTAACTTTCTTCGCTCAACTCAAAGCTACATTCTGTCTTCGATAAAAATGATCATAACGAAAACACTTTGATTACCGTGCTTTTATTATTTTCCTACAGTGTTGCCAGTTATTTTAACGACTAGTTCATCATAATTTTTATTATTAATAATATAATTTTCTTCGATATGTAACGGTTTTTTTCCAAGTTTTTTTATATAAAATCACTTTTATTGAAAGTGATTTTTATTTTAAGAATACATCTAAGCTAAAAAATGTAAAATTTTAAGTGTTTAGGAAGCAGTATTGGCGAAAATTTGAAAATTTTGTTTGTGTATTTTAATTGCAAATCTTAAAAAAAAATTTCTAGACCTCCCGATTGATTTTTCCTGAAAATTTCGTTGGAAACGTCCTCTGTTATGTGGAAAATTTTCAGAGATGCCGTTTTTTTTTCTTCTAAAAAAAAGGTTAAAAAAGGGTGTAATGTTAAAGGTTTATTAGCAAATCAGCGACAATCAACTTTGGTTCAAGATCTGTCAAACTTTGAATATTCTACAGGGTGCGCCATCTGGATGTATCCGATTTTAACGTTAAAACCCTCCGCCATTTTCCAGCCGATTTGGACAGATAAAAACAATTTCGAAACGCCATTTAATACCATTTTAGCTATAAGTCGATACAGACCGAAAGAATGCGCTGGAATTTCACCTGTGGCTTTACATCGAAAACGATCGTTCAGTTGTGAAAACTGTGCGTGTTTATCGTACAAATCATTGTTAAAAAAATTGTTATTTGAACTGGCCACCTCGTTCTTTGCATTTATCAGTGCCCGCCGACACTTTATTCTGTGGGTATAATTTAAAAGCAAAATTAACGTCAGCAAACCGACAAACATTGGCGAACTTTAAGCTAATCCACGAGATGAAATTACCTCTAGATATTCCGAAATAGTGATCAACATTATGCAGAATGCCCGCAAAAGGGCTGTTTTTTGCGTATCAAATGGGGGTCATTAAATCGACGTTGTATAATAAATCTGGTTTGGAATAAATAGAATAAATTATCTTGAAATAATCTTGTTTACTAATGAAAATCGACTGAAAAATTGTGGGGTTATTCGAAGTTGAAATTGGATAAATCCAGATGGACACCCTGTATAATATATTATTTATTTGCATTTCAAAACCTCCACTTGTAATTATTTGAAAAATATTTCAAAGGAGTTGAAAAAATGGTGTCATTATGTGATGATGTTTTATAGCACCCTTACAGTTACTTATAGAACTTAAATTGTTAACTTGAGAATAATTTTTAAAATAATAAAACCGATAAATCACTTGATAAATTTGCAGTTTTCTCTGAATATTAAGAACTTTGTCATATGTAGTCACGGGTTAAATCGAGTGGTTCAAGACAGCAGAGTCTTAACTAGCCGTTAATCCCAGAAAAGGGTCCACAACCTTTTCTAGAAGGTACAGCAAATGTCGGGTAATTCACTAGCCATTACCAAAACTGGTAAGCGTGCAATCTCGAGTAGGTTATCATTTCCATCAAATTGGCCCGGTAACGCGTCTTCTGAACTGAAACTGGACTACCTTGAGTAAACTATCGCCGTTTTCGCCGACAGTAAACCCTAATTTTATACCTGTTGTGTGCAGTACCGCTTAATAAACTGTCAAGTCAAGCCGACAGAGGGTGCCCGTCGCCTTTTAATGATGTTGTTTGTCGAAACAGAAAGAGTGGTTTACCTACTTACTGAACACTGTACAAATCGCCACAAATACCTAGCCACCAGGGACCACAGTCTCTTCTTAACGCCACATTATTCACTACTTATAGCGCACACAGGTGATAACGAGCACACTTGGCAGTTTTGTTCGCTTTCTTATCATATCTTAGCTTCATAGCTGGGTAGCGGGTGTCAGTGTCACCCTTGTGTTCGTTTTGTTTTTTTTTTCTATAACAAGCCTTTGCAACTTGCTTCGTCTACGCCGGCGATGACGACATACTTGATATGGCTACCGATAGGAACAATTTGCACCCAAAGTTGATTTCCTCAAGGACATGATAACCAGTTTAAATGTATCGTGAAGATAGACAAGCGCTTAAACATTTTTTCAGTTTTCTGTTTCGTCCTAACAAATAATATAAATTTACAATAAGTTTTTGATTATACTTGACATCTACGATAACATTGAAATTATCGAAAACAGAAGATAAACATTACGCAACATCCAAATATTCAACACCAGTCTAGTCAAAATGCAATGAAGTCATACGAGTGTTTCGCTTATACTTATGTACCTTGTAGAATAATAATATTAAGTTCACGGCTGTCATTTCGGCGAAGCATGTCAAATGACCCCCTCCCGATGCTAATTCAGCCGGCTACAGTCTCAGGAGAGCACACACATCGTGTAGGTATCTCTACATTTGACTATTAGCGACTTTGTTCGAAGAAACAAGGTGAAGGTTCTGAGCATTCGTCGACGCCCACAAGTCGGAAAAGTGTATGTATTTAACATTTGGTTGTGCTTCTCCGTCATCGCTAGTTTATCACAATTTGATTTGACCAGATAGGTTATCTTGTTGCCAACGAAATGATCAAGCAATCTTTTTTTTTATACAAATACATAACAAGTGATAAAAGAATTTGATTTGAAGCGGTTATTTCATTGGAAAAACTAATTTATTTTTTGTGAAAATTTAGGTGGTCTTTTCCTTTTAAAATCCCCCCAAAAAAAAACTAAAAATAATAAACAATTTATGGATTTTTGAAGACAACAGTTCGATTGTTTGGAAGTTGTTCTTTGATTCGATTGTAGTCGTTTTAACATCTTCATGGCATCAATACTAATGTTATGAAATCGCTTGGTACTTCTTTGTACCTGAAAATAATCACATTTTCGTAGGTGATGGAAAGAATTAGAGAAACATAAGCTATCAAAGAACGAAAGAAAATAAGCCGTAAATATCATGAAATTTTCGAAAAAGATACAACGGCTCACCGGCAGGACTTGAACCTGCGCGAGATTGCAGGTTCAAGTCCTGCCGGTGAGCCGTTGTATCTTTTTCGAAAATTTCATGATATTTACGGCTTATGTTATTTCGTTCTTTGATAGCTCATGTTTCTCTAATTCTTTCCATCACCTACGAAAATGTGATTGTCTTCATGGCATTTGCGATTTTACATCAACGTTGCAGTTGGCGGACAGTTTTTGAAAAATTTATCCGGTACAACTGGGTTCGATGGGCTCGAACTTGCGGGCATGAGCTCTGGAGGCAACTGACTTTCCAACTGAGCTGTATTACAAGACCGTGTTTGGAAGTATGGTTAAAAAGCGTCTTGCTTGGTGTTTTATCAATGATTTGAAAGGATACAATCAGGAAAATGATCTGAAAAACTAGTTGGAATGATTTATAGTTTCAATTCTGTCTGCAAAATATAATAATCTGATACGCTCTTAACACATTAGGGACCGCGAAGAAATCTAACCGAGATACACATAAATTCGGCATTCACTATCCCAAAACACGCTGAACCAAATTTTAAAAATATTGTATGATGAGTTACCCACAGTGTAGGGTTCAATATTATAGAACAGAGTTTCATTATTAGGTTTAGAACATTTGAGTTATTATGCTTTTAAGAGCAACACATTAGCGGCAAGTGAAAAAAAAAACGAGAATTCTCGTATTTGATCCGCAATAATTGATGCTACAGTAATACCTCGATATAAAGCAACCTCTTTTTAAAGCAACCTCGATTGGTAATCGTCGACATGAGAAGAATGTGACCCGAAAAACTGATCCTAAAAACTGGGTACTCATAATATAAACTTGATGTATGAAAAATTGTATGTTTCCCAGAAACCACACATTTAAGGATAGGTATATTTAAAACTTTGATTTAAATTTTGTTTGTTTGTTTGTTTGTACTCTATAGGCTCAGCCCCCTTAAGAGCTAGAGAGCTGAAATTTAGCATGGGTGTTAACTAGGACCAGGAATGATGAAAAACGAATCCTTTTGAAGGGGGTCGTCCATACAAGACAAACACTGTTTACATCGGATCGTGATGAAAATTAGCACATGAGTATTTGGAAGGATAAGCAATCGATTCCAGGTATCAAATTTAGGATTGGGATCCAGCCATAGCCGTACATAGTACACAGTTTTGAAAGACGGGCAACCGATTTCAGGTATCAAATTCTGTGTAAGGGACCGGCAAAAGGGATCGTCCTTATTACAATAATACTGTTTCAGCAATATTGACGTAATTATACATCTGAATTAAATGGAAATTGGTACATGGAAGTTTTGGGGGACGAACAATCGATTTCAGTTGTCAAATTTTGTGTAAGGGGTCAGTAAAAAGGGGCGTCCATATTAACAGTTCACTGTTTTTGCGATATTGACGTTATTATACATGCGATTGAGATGGAAATTTGTACCTTGGGGTTTTAAGGGATCGAAAACCGATATCAGGTTTAAAATTTTGGATCAGGAGTCGGCCAAAGGGGTCGTCCATATTAAATTTTCACTTTTTTAGTGATATTGTGTATGTATCAGAAGGAAATGAAATTGAAACTTGGAGTTTCAAGGGGCGGACAATTGATTACAAACATTCAATTTTGGATCGGGGTTGATTTCGGGTATGAAATTTAGGGTCATAGGGTGGCGAAAGTAGTCGTTTATATTAAACTTTCACTGTTTTTTTTTAATATTTACATTGTAATTCATTGGAATGAAGACGAGTAATCGTTTTTAGGTATCATTTATATTTATATTTATTTTTTAGGTATCAAATTTTGTGACGGCAAAAGGGATGATTCATTTTAACAATTCACTATTTTTTCTGTGTTGACGTTACTATGCATCTGATTGTCATGCAATATTCTACATCGGGGTTTTAAGGGGTGGACAATCGATTTCAGGTATTGGCAACCTTGCCAACCAGCGATGATGAAAAATTCATTAAACACCTCGGCAATTGGCAATCATTTCTTCTGTTTGGTTCCGACACTTGGAATATGTTTGACAAATGGATTTGGTCAACATGAAATTCCGTCAAAATGTGTCTTATCAATAAGGATACTCTTAAAAAGAGAATATTTTTCTTCAGTTTTAGGAATATCGAAATTTTATTATATTCAAACAATAACATCTAATCTGATCACATTTTTACTGTTGTTAGCGAAACGAAGTTCGATCGAGATCAGCTGGTATACATAAAAAAGCAATTTCTGTGGGTTTGTTTGTTTGTCCTCTATAGGCTTAGCTGTCTTAATAGCTAGAGAGCTGAAATTTGGCATAAATTCTTAATATTAGGACCAGGAATGATGAAAAAAAAGGTCCTCAAATTTTTAGATGACCCCCTTTGAAAGGTGTTTTTTCTTGGGATTTTCATCCCTAAACCCCTGAAAGCCCAGGGAAAAAAACTCCCTAATCAGACCTTGAGGGCCAATTTGCAACTCCCGACTAAAACCAATATTTTTCTCTTGTTCGGTAACCGATTTTTACAACATTTATATTTTTATTTCTTGAGTTCATGACCACAAACAAATCAAAAAAGTGGTGTAAAAACCGTACTTATCAGTCTATGAATTGTCAAAATAGTTTGAGTTGCACTAGATAAATTTTGAAAAGAGAATTGAAAATTTGACGTAATTTGGCACATTTCTGCATCTTAAGATTGTCAAAATACGAAACATCTTAAAAAATTTAAAAAAATATTAATCCTTACGTGCAACACATATCTTTTAACTTCAGCTTTCTTGGACAATAAGTGTTTTTTTTTAGTATTCCGTAGCTTCTACAGTCATTTTTCCGAATCACGTTTTTTTCGGATTTTTTTTTCTCAGACTTTGAATAACGGAAATCTGAAGTGTTGTTTGTGAATAATGTCTGATAAACATATTTGAGCAACATTAAGAGGTTTCAAACTATAAATTTAGTAAAAATCGTTTGAGAAACAAGAGAGATATAGCTGTTTTAAGCGAGGGGTATCAAACTGACACTCAAAGTCTGATTAGAGAGTTTATTTTCCTGAGCTTTCAGGGTGTGTCCATAAAAAAAGTAATAATGAAAATTAAAGATTTAAAGAATTCATTGAGGCTGCCAGAAGATTTTTTTTATTTGGATGCCCCCGAATAAAGTTACAAGCCGCCAAATTTCGAACAGTGTCATATTGACACTCAAAAGCGGATTTGGGTTAAAACATGAAATAAGTAGATAGGTAAAAGAGAAAATAAAAAGATTTTTTTTTCATTTCTATCATTTTTGTAATAATATTACATTTCTGTAACTTTTTTCACTATGGTAATTTTTGTGATTCATGTAATTTTTATCATTTTCATCTTTTTTTGTAAACTTTCTGTAATTTTTTGACATTTTTGTTCGGAACTTGGAGAAATTGTCATTGAATTTTTATTTTTTTTTAATTTTTAAATCTAAGATGCTTTTGAAACACTCAAATGGATCAGATGAGATTTGAAGCGTTTTTTTTTTCAGTCCAAATCATGTATATTCTGTAAAAATCTACCGGAAAAAAGACCAAACAAAGTCGGTTTTTCCCAAAAATATTTTTTTTTTAAAAACAAAATTTCAGACTCCAACGTTTTATTTATTTCTCAGACATTTGGTATCAAAGTTAAAATTTCGATTTTCCCGATTTATATGGTGATTTAGGGTAAAAAATCGTAACTTCGAGCCTTTTGAGGCACTCCTAAATCAAGTTCGATTGAGCTGAAATTTTGCACAGTTAATTTTTTTGGGCCAATCTACAAATTATATATGGTCAGTTTTTGGAATGTCGGTCATTTAGGTTGTCACACTTATGTATATTGTTTATTAGTGAAATTTCTTCCTAAGTGGTTAGAACGAGGAAGGTTGCTTTCTGCGAGACAAAGATTAATGTTCTACAAATTGAATTGTGTTAAGCAATAAGAAAAATTTGCATGTTATTCCAGTGTATGTCTCTTCCTTTTATTTCAAACAGAGAATCAAAGTGTGAGAGTTAAAAAAAGGAACTTTGTAAAGAAAAGTATTACAAAAATCGCGTTATTAATAGTTTTTAAGCACAGTTATGTGTTGAAATTGGAACAAATCACCATTCGCATTAAACATAATTCTCGCTTTTGATGCATACCATACCCAGCTGGAACTAGACAGACAGCTAAAAATCATTCAAAAAGGCAAAAACTCGTCGTACGTAAATGGTCAATCCAAATGCGGGACTTTCGCTTTCACTCTAATTTTTCTCCTCCACCAACACCATTCGATGTGCGGCTCTAGGGCAGTGTATTAGAAGTTTTGATGTTCCGGGCAGCTTGTAGCGGTAAATGGGTGGCATTTTGGGGGTAAGGGTATATGTACTGCTATTTTTGTTTTATTTTGGTTGGTCGACCCTCCCTAGTTAATCGCCAATAGCGAACCCAGTAGTAGCTAAAGCTTCTGCAGCCGCCGCGCAATGATGACGACGATGATGAAGAGCATCGTCGCCTCCGTCAGTTCAGAGAAACCAATAATACAACAACACATCATTCCACTCTAGTCACGTTCATCGGGCATTATGTACGCCCGGTGCCGCTATCTTGTTTTGCCATATTTTTATACAGATATACGCCACACTTTTGATGATATATAGGTACCAAGTAGAAAAGACTAGCAGCGGCGAGCTAATGTTCTGGCTCTTGTGCCAGACTCACGCCGAAAAACCAATCCGGCGCGCTTCGTTGACGCGATTCTCAAACAAAAGTGATGTAATCAAAGCAAATATCAACCTGATGACATCATCGTCATCGACGACACGCCACACTTTGCATGACCCCGTAACTTGGTGACTGGCGGCTAACGAGAAATGTATACATAAAATAGTGCCTAAGGAACGGCAGAAAGGCAGGGCAAGGAACAGTATGTCTAATGAGAAAGATGGTGTTTCTGTTTGCTTGTTTGTAGTGCAATTTGTATTATTTCTGTTGAAGATTATACAGGTTGCAACTTCCCTGCACTGAATATAAACAAAAAAGGTGATTTCTGTTGACCATTTACTTGCATCAATGTAAGAATTGAATCCTCTGGTCGTAATCTTTTCGTTTGAAGTATACCGACAACTGGTTGTGAAAAAACAAATACATTTTAAATATTTAATGTGTTTTCATATGTAGCTTGCTTCTTTAAAAGTTGAGATTGTTAAATAATCTTGAACCCGCTATTTAGTTTAGTGTTATTCAATATTATAGTTTGTGTTATATAGGTTCCACAAATAACAAGAAACCTAACAATCACCGAAGAAAGTTAACCTACTTTTAAAATATGTAATATCTTTGGATTGATTTAATCGATTGCCAAAAAAGGTTGGTAATATTTTCTGAGATAAACTGAATGCAGCTTAATTCTCATTCCACTTGAAAAGTGTGAAAATTATGCATTTTTAATCCTACATCACCGTAAACACCAACCCACAAGTAAACGGGTTATATAAATTTAAGAACGTCGCGACAACACAAAAACAACAAGATAGAAAACGGGCAAAAAATTACCACTCAGCCCAAAATGACAAAATAAATGTTGTCATCGCTGCTAGCCGCTAACTTCCTACTACATGCATAGTGTAGGGAGAGAGTGCGAAAAATTATTGCTCCCCTACCCCATCCCATAAAAAAACGGTCATCGGATGGATGATGGGAGCGAATTGAATCGTTTGTGCAAAGGAATTCAAATTTCTACAATTTTTGTTTCACGCTTCTGCACTTGAAAGCAAATATCGTACACACTTGTTCAAATCTTTACGAAAAAAAGTGAGCAAAAATACAGTTTTACCACTACATATGTGGACGCACGAAAAATTAGTCAGTCCCATTTATGCGTGTTTCGTTTGTATTTATACAACATCTTCAACGCATGACGTTGGATGGTGCAGATTTGATTAATCACCCATGCTGATCATCTCTAGACAGACATTCTAAATAATGCCGTTGTTGAGAAGTTCCGCATGCCTTTCGAACTAGTGTAGGATTATTTTTAGAAGCGTTTTTTTTTCTATTAAAGTTGGTATAAAAAATCGTGCTTCTTTAGTCTTGGATCATGACGATTGGACGTGCTATACGTGTCCCATCAGGTAATCGAAACGTCATCTCAGATTGCATTTTTATCAGGTGGTCAAGCATTCTGAACGTGTTTTGAAATTATCTTGGGCTTATCGTTATGCAGGGCTGGTAGCGGTTTGACAATGAAATAGTAGGGACTTTAGTGACCAAAATTTGAAAAAAAGTGACCAAATAGTGACTTTGAGGACCGAAAAAAGTGACCAAATAGTGACTATGTAGAACGAAAAAATAACTTTGAAGTACAAAAAATGTGACCAGTCAGGCCCGTGCGATGGACCCTTCCGGGTGGGTTTTCAAAATTCAAATTTAGATAAAATTAATAACAATACCAAAAATAAACAATTGAAAAGGAAAGGGTTTTCTTACACCATTTGTCACTCATGTTCAACACAAAAACTTAAAAAATGACTGATAAACAAAATTTTGGAAACATATTACAATGAATGTTTCAAATTTTCGATAAGTCAAGAAAGTAAGAAATAAATTAGTTTCAAAAGAATTTCTTAGCTAATTTAAAATTAAAAAATATCTTAATTCTAAAATAAATGTCAAATCTTGTACAAAACTTAGCATGAATAGATGTTAGGAAAATGATAATAATTGTTAATTTTTATTCATCTAAATTTGGAATTCTTTTCCTCATTTTAAACTGGAAGTTTAGTGAGAAATTCCGCTGTAATTTTTTAATTTGAACAAAAAATATTTAATCACGATTTAAAATGTAAATTACCGATTACTGAATAAGAAATGAATTTTGAACAGAATTTATTCAATGTTTGATGTTTTAATTTTATAAAAAGTAGAATATATTTATAATTATTTTAAAAGTGCCAGTTATAGAAGCCAGATATAAAACCTTTAATAAAGTAAAATCCTCCATGTTCAACTACACTGACAAAGAAATGTTAGAAAATGAGTAATTATGTATGTGAATGATGAAAACTGATAAACAATTAAAAATAATGAGTTCAAAACTTTTGTTATTAACACTGCGTATTAAAATTTATTTTGAAAGTTGCTGCTTAGAACAATTTTTCAAACTTTTTAGATTAATTTTATAAATCATGATCGATCCAAAAATATGATTTCATATAAAAAATATTATTAAAAAGTTTTTAAAGTTTCAATCGCAGGTTTTTAAGCTTTGAATTACAAGCTCTGAGTATTTTGTCTCTTTTGATTAAAATATTGGGTCCTGAAAGAACAGAAGGTTGAAATTATGTTTTTTTTTATTTAAAACTTGGAGTTAAAGGCTTATGGTTGAAGAACACGAAAATTTAGAATTTAAAACAAGGAAACAATTGTTAAAAATATGTCTTAAAAATTTAAAAAGTTTGATTAAAAAAATCCGGCAAGTTGATTATAAAATTGAAAAAAAACTGTACAATAAAATTCGGTAGATTTATTTTGAAAAATTGAAAAAACAGTATGGAAATAAAAAAGATTAGTTTTTAAAAACATTTCAGGAAGAGTTTTTTCAGTAAACATGTTTCATCATAACCATTTCGGTGCTTATTTTTTCAATTATTAATTTGGTAAATAGTGTCCTCAACTAGAAATTTTGTCAAATTCGGCCATTTAGTTTTGGTAATAAAGAGTTTATTACTAGTAAAATTGATAGATAACTGATTATGGAAAAATGTCATTACAAGTATTTTTGACATCACAGCAGAAAGTGTAAAAAAACTAGATTCTATTTAAAGCTCATTAATTCATATAAAACTTTTATTTCTAAATAATATGTTTTTGATTTGAGTTTTTGTAAAAAGAAAGTGCAGAAACTTCTCTTAAAATTTTAAATTATTTTCATTTCAAAAACAAACCCACCGTACGAGCAAAGGTGTGCTCTGATATGTCTAACCTCACTCGAAAAGCGGCGCGTCGAACTACAGCAAGGTTTTATATTCGACACATTGACCAACCGTATTGACTGTGCTTACATTCTACAACGTGTTAACATTTATGTACCAACGAGAACACTTCGACAACGTTAGTTTCTTTCAATTCCTCACCACCGTACTGCCTATGGCCAAAACCACCCTATTGACAAGTGTTGTGAACTTTTTAATTTAGTGTATAATTTGTTTAATTTTAATTTGTGCAAACGTCGTTTTAAAATGTAATTTTTGTGGCCTTGTGTAAATTTTTACAACCCTTTTTTTAAGTATTTAGAAGAACAAAAAACACGAAATAAAATTGAGTCTGAAATTGTTTTTTAAAGAATATTTCATATCATCATAACATTTGTTATGACATAAAAGATTTTTTTTTCATAAAACAATGGTTCGTTTCAATCTCAATCTTAGTTACACTTCTTAATAAAAACCCATTCTAACTAAAGACGAGATAGGGTTTTTGTATATCAAGTTTTGAGTTCCAATACAAAAGGTTGATTGAACTAAAAACTAGAATCTACAATCAAAGTTAGTTTCAATTCATGAACGTCAAAAAATGTCGTAGATCGAAATGCCTCAAGCCAAGGGTGATTCATGCCGAAATTCCGCCGGAGGCGAAAAAAATTTCTGACTGACTGATCAAGTAATTTACCGGTACTACCTACTCTTTCATTGGTTTATTTTCGGTGAAAAAAGTGACTTTTGGTGATAAAAGTGACCATTTTTCGAAAAATAGTGACTTTAGTGACCAAATGATGAAAAAAGTGACTTTTTAGTGACTGACCCAAAAAAAGTGACCAAGTCACTAAAAAGTGACTCGCTACCAGCCCTGCGTTATGACGCAATAAAATTGTCATTTTACGATCGTATTTAATTGAATTTCAAGTTTCAAGTTATTTTTAGAGGAGTCGTCATCAGGTACATACATATGTTCAGATACACCTAAGGTTGCTAATTGTCGGTCAATTTTGTTCAATCCTGACCAACGGCATGTAGTTAATGTCAACAAAAAATAAACAAAGTACAAATGTCAGTCAGACCTAGACACAGCAATGCCAATACCGTATGACATTGTTGCACTCCACCAGCAATTGTACACGGCCACCTCTTTTTTATTTTATTTTATAGTTGTTTTGGGATTGATTTTACCATATTTATTACCCAACACCAACAGTATAAAAAATATAATTCTTGATTGTAAGAAAGAAGTTGCAGCAACTAAGCTCATTTAACTTGGTCATGACGTCGTAATAAGTTGCTGACGAAAAGTTAATATCGCATGACATAGACATGCAAAGTAGTATCAAAGATGACTGAATTTGCTGACTGATCATTTGAAGCTCTGGATAAACTATTTTAACAATTTGTATAACAAAAAAGTTAGCATTTTTATCTCGCTAAAGGTGAACCCCTGACTAATTTGGGTTTACCAAAAGTTTTACGATCTATTCGAATACACATTTTTGCAGACGACGTGCAACTATATGTTGATTGCAAAAACTTGTCAGAACCATTTATTTATATTCGAATGAATGATGATCTTCAGCGGATACATGCTTGGTCTACGAGAAATGCTTTGTCTTTAAATGTGAACAAATCGTATGCAATTTTTTGAATAAAAAAAATTCGATGCAAATAATCCCTAAAACAGCAATTCTCCAATAAAAATCGTTACAGAAACAGTAAGCTTAGGATTTAAAATACAATCTTATTTTAAATATGATTCATTTATACTTCAGCAGTGTGGAAAAATATATAACTTTTTAAGAACTCTTCGATTGCAAAAAGTTCTTATGAACACCGAAACGAAAATTAAACTTTTCAATGCTTTGATTTTTCCCCATTTTATAGCCTGTGATTTTTTACTGTCTCAGATCTCCCAAGGAGTTCTTAACAAACTTCGCGTAGCTCTTAACTCTTGCATTAGATTCATTTATAATTTAAATCGTTTGGACCACGTTTCGCATTTCCAGAACCGTTTGTTAGGATGTTCATTTGAAAATTTCCCGAAAATGTCTTTTTATTTTTAATCTCGTTCATAGCAAGCAACCCACGTACCTTTATACGAAATTATCACAACTTAGAAGTTCAAGAACAGTAAAATATGTCATACCTCGCCACAGAGCTTTATGGCAATTCATTTTTTGTTGGAGGTGTTAGCTATTGGAATTCACTTCCCAATGCATTAACTTTGAGAAATTCGTTTGCTGTTTTTAGGAAAAAAAATTAGCACTTTACAAATTAAGTTAGTTTTTAGTTTGAAAAATCTTTTTGAACACCGGTAAGGTACTTGAACTCTACCAACGCACAAAATGTAACCTTAAAAAAGATATTATATCTAACGTTACTAAATTAAATATGGATAAATAAATAAAAAAAAATCAATTTGACAACCGAATATACTCCTTTTAAAATGAATAACATTGTGGAAGAGATCAAATGTCTATCACTTCAATATGACAAGGTTAAATTAATATTCTTTACTACTGTGCATAAGGATGTGTCGAATTGCAACTTTTTTCGAATTTCAAAACGCCCGTAGTCAAAAAAGTTCCCTTTTGATCAAACAGAACTACCAATTTTTGCAGATTTTATCGATTGAGATTTTGGGTACCCGGGTTTTGATTAAAAATTTTGTATAAAAAAAAACGGAAATTTGTTCGGAGAGTGTAACTTTTTGGTTTTTCTTCAATATTTTTCCCTCACGCGATGGAAATGAAATTCCAATATATGGAGGTTACTGGAAAATTCTCTGGCCACAACTTTCCCAGCAAACATATCTGTAGGTATATTGTGGTACGTTCCATATAAATTATAGAATCATCGCATAAAACTCGAAAAACAGCATTTACAGCATAAATTATACAAACTGGGCTATATTCAACACATTATTCGTACATCCTAAAGGTATGCAAGAGTACGCAAGTTTTGCTCTCAATGCATGGGAACCGTTGCCGGTGACAATATTTGCTGCTTCTCTCATTGGACAATTTTTTCAAATAAACCATCTGATTTTTAGCAATCTGGTTGGAGAGAGAACAACAAACTTGTTTTCCCACTCGAATCCCGCGCGGGAGAAAAAATTTGCAAACATGGCGGACTTTTTATCATATCCGATTTATGTCGACTTTAAGTAACCATTTTTACGATCGTTATTTGGTAAGAATTGCGATTCGCATTAACATTGTTAATGATTTGCGCGATCACTTCTAATGCGATTTTATGTTTGCTGGGAAGCTGTCAAATTTTGTTTTTAATTAAATTGTTTTTTAGACTTTTTCAAAACCAATTTTGGATAACCTGGTAAAACATATCGAATTATGGAATATTGAGAAACCAGAATGCAATGAATGTAATATTCAATTGGTCAACATTTGCGGTCAGGAGAACGTCAACAGCTTTGGAGGGTTAATATTCGAAATACAGATTCAGATTCAGCTCGTAAATGTGTTTCACAATCAAAATAAAATTTTCGAGATGACAAGCCGTTTTGAATACATATTTAGCTGAAAATTACAAATTTGAAAAAGAATTTGAGTTGATTTTGCCTTCTTTTTAATGAAAAATGATATTTATTAAGGAATTGATTTTCAATGAAAAATATTTTCTGCAATCTTCCTGTAAAACAAATTGCAGAGAATTGGTGTGTTGTTTAACATTGTTAATATTGCAGGTTTATCAAAAGCCAAATTTTAAACTAAAATCTAAAATTTGGAATGACAATGCGAGAATCAGATTTGAGCCACAAAATCTTAATATTACTTTTTCTATGATGAAATCAAAAAAAGCCTAACTCACCAGATATTTCAGCAAATTAAAAAAAAATCAAGTTTTTCTCTTGTTACTGAAGTTTTTTTATAAATATAACTAACCATATCAAAGATTATTGGATGTATCTTCAAAAGTTTCTATTCAATACGAAAAACTGTTATGGCGGCATCCATAAATTACGTAACGCAAAAAATGCACTTTTTTGACCCCCTCCCCCCCGTACGTCACAAATCGTCACGCTTGGACGTACCCCCCTATGAAAATTACGTAACGCTGATAATAACCCCCCCCTCCATCTTTTCTTGTTTTTGAATAATGTTTTTCGATGGTAAGAAAAGATTTTAATATAAAATTTATTAACGTTCTTCGAAACGGAATTAATATCTATCCAAATCGCTTCTTAGTACTCATTGATGATAACTCTCTGATAAAATAAAATGATTGTCTTATTACTAGTTGTTCTGTGCTTGTTAACTGATGATCTACCTTGTTTAATTTATTTTGTTCAAGGAGCAAAATAAATTAAACAATTATGTAAAATACACTCCACTGTGTAATATTCGTCGTGTTCTTGGGGGTAAATGTACATATCTAATATTCGGTTTTCTAGCGATTATTTCTTGAATATCCAATACACAGTTTAAGGAGTCTATCTCAGAATCATTAAAAAGGGAAGGTTACAAACCAGTTTTATCATGTTGAAGCTTATAAATTTTAAGCTGATTCTGGTGGGCTTATCATTCTGCAAAAATTGCATGATATCATAGTAGCTGCGATTAAACTGAAAATTTTTAAGGAAAAAATCGTTACGTAACGATAAGCGTACCTCCCCCCCTCCCCTATGTCACAATTCGTAACGCTCGAGCTTACTCCCTCCCCCCCCCTAGGAGCGTTACGTAATTAATGGATGCCCCCTATTGGGAAAGTACTTAAAAATGAATAATCAAATATGAAGTATAAAAAATTCTTTTAAATTTGCATTATTTATGCATCTTTTGAGCAAAAATATCATAGTAAAAAATTGGTAACCGAAGCCGTCCAATGAGACGGTTCTTGATGGCGCATATCAAAAATTTTGAAAAATTTGGATGTTTTAAGCAACTTACTAAGTAGAAGTTTGGTTAAAATTTTGGTGAAAAGTGAGAAAAAAATAAAAGATATCTTCATCACTCTGTAAAATATGATTTATTCAAATATTTACATATATAAATTCTTGGATTTTTTTTTCTAATTTTCATAAAATTTGAGATATTTTATATACAAAATACCTTGTCTTTGTTATAGCGAAAAAAGTAAGACTAAAAAATACTCAGATTTTCATCAATTTCAAACATCTTGAAGTATAGTTTTTCAGCAAAATTTCACTTCAAGTTACATATGAAGAACTAAGTTTCATCTTTTGAAAGAAACAAAAAGTAGCTGCTAAAACGTGTAATGAAGAAGTTATTTAATTTTTTGTAAGTTAGTTTTTGGTATTTTTCAAGAAATTCATATGATTTTTCTCAGTAACTCGTTCTTGGAATGAAAGTCTACCGTGGGATCTTTTTGAAAAATATGAATATCAATTAAATAAAACATTAACATTTTAGCTCAAACACCAATTTTTCTGCATAACCGATTCCATTTTATGGATAAATATAGAATGTCATTGTAACAAAAAATTATAAGATTGTATCTTACGTAACATGATTAAATAAATAAATAAATAATTGTTGAAGTAATGTTTTCGTTGATTGAATTTTCAAAACCATAAAATAACATGCATTAAATTGTAAACAGGGTTATGAACTGCTTCATATTCATCAGTAGCCGTATTTAAGTTTTTTTTTATTTTGTTAAACTTTTTTAAAATTTTCAATGAATGGAGTTTAGTCATCTAGTTCTATGGAATATTCAAGGAAAAGTTCAATAACCCTCATGCAATAACTACTCTAGGATGGATGTTAAATTTTCTTTCTGATGAAAATAAATTCGATAGCCAGAATTTACGTATATAAACTTAAATTGTGAGCGAAATGTATTGGAAAAGCAGATTTACAAAAGCCAGAAAACAGCTACATTTCTAGCGTAACATTTCATAAGGGCGAAACTAGCAGTTAGCTCGAAACGAGAAAAACGCGTTTGAAATTTCGGAACATCTAATCAAATCCTATTTGAAAAATCAACCACTTTTTGTTCAACAAAATCAAAAAATGTGCATTATATTCACTTATTGTTCGTTGGTTAGCAAAATCTTTAACTTTTACACTAAATTTTAGAGATTTTCGAGTTTCGCTTTTTTTAGTTTTCGATTTCAGTTACGCCTGCAAGTTTTGCTAAATTGATCGGCCGTTTTTGTTTTGGTTTTGAAGTTTCGCCCATAAGGCATTTCCCGACTTGTCATCCGAACAGCTGATTTCTGATGTTTTCAATTTTCGGCCTCTGGTAGGGTAAGAAAAGAACAACACTACGCATGTTCAATCACTGGTTCAATGGCCGAATAGTAACGAAACCAAATTGGAGGTGCAATAGTGATGGTTATGCAAAATTCTTATTTTTTTAAACTAGCTCTAAAATTTAAAAAAAAGGGTCTCGAGGGTCAAAAAAAATTCAACATTAAACAACTCAACATTAAACAACTCACGTAAAATTCGGAAACGATGTTTTCTGCATAAATATACGGTCTGAATACGTAGGCCGATAATTGAAAAAATAATCGATGACACAATTGCGAATAAAATGAACCATTAGCGAAACTTGCCAGTTGATTGTTTGGATTGGTAATTGTCTTTTCTTAAATTTATTTCCTCCGGTCCTTCTTTTCCCATTGCAGCGTGCAGCATTTGAGGTTAGAAAGACGCAAGTGAAGCCAGAGTTTGATTGCGCATGATAATGTCCAGAAAACAAAAGCGTACCGGAATAAGACATACACACAAACTGTGATGAAAGAAATGCTTTACGCCGGGATCGTAATGGAACCGAACCGGCTTTTGGTTGAGTACTTATGCAGTCACACACAGTATACAACAGTGAATGGCTCTAAGCATAAGACAACCGGACGGGTTCATCAAGCCGGTCCATCATTCAAGTGGATGAGCCCGGCACAAGCTGTAGAAGGGGGACGATGACGGTTTTTGATGATGTTCATACGATCCAGTTCGAGGGGGATTATTATTATTTATTCAAGCGATGTTTGTGTGTGCTTTGCGGTCCGTGAGTAAATTTAAACTAGCATAAATCAATTGAATTTGGGGTTGCTTTTGAAGATGATCATGAGCTTCGGGTTACTCGGGTAAAGAATTATGATTGATTCAAAATATTCGTCCCGTTGAAATGATCATTGGATTTGATCAAACATGCTTTAGGAAGAAATCGATTGAACAAAATTATTATTTCCTCAGTCAAGTTGTAGTATCGAAATGAAGAAAGTTAATCAGAAGAATGATTATGGGTCCGATCACAACGTCTTTGCCCTATGGGAACAAACCGATTGAAGAAACAATAATATTCCTTAACAGCGATGACGACGGTTAAACGCTTCATAAATCCCCGAGCAGTGAGTTTCGTTTCGTGAGTTGAGTTTCGTTTGTATAGCTTTCGGCCGTTCAAGCAGCAAGTGTGAAGTTCGGGTTCCAAAAGGTCAAAGAAATAAAAACAAACTGCGGTGCGGATGCGGTTTCTAGACACAATTCTGGAATCGTGGAACCATTGAGGATAAAAGATGATTATCATATGAAGATTAATAGTTATTTTAAAGGTTGAACTTCCTTCACTTAAATATTTTTGATCGAAATTTCTTAAAGGTTTAGCCATTTTATGTTTCCTCCAAGTGGAACCATAAAGTATCTATACTTGTATTATTGATAAATGTTAATGCAACAAACTTTTTTACAATAGAATAAATCAATCGAAGTGTTCGAACTAAAGCCAATAAAAAGTACTGCAAGTGCTCAAACAGAAGCCTGCACTTTAAGCATTTATTACCTTTCCGACCATAATTTTGCACTCCATTTTGGACAAAGAGGAAGTTATAATGGTTACATGTATCTTGAATCGGCTACCAGTAGGAACCATGAATGAAAAGAGATAAACGAAAGAAGCGAAAAAAAATGGAAAGGTGAAAAACTACACCGTTTAGAGCCATGGTCACTCACGTCAACAAAGTACGTTCCGATAGAGAAGCGAAAAAAAAACAACCGAAACATTACTCCGTATAAGGGGGATAATGTTTTATTACGTTGCGTTTGCGTATGACGCGCTATGTTGTCGAATGAAAAGGCGCAAAAGAGCTTCCCCAGCTCGACAAACTAACGGATCCGATGATGCTAGTCATACGTCCCTCCTGTGAAGACACACAGACACCGGCTCATACAGATGGGTACAGCTCATCCACGGAATCCGGACCCCGGACCTGTAACTCTTATTTTCACCTTTCATCTAGAGTTGGATATGTATGTACTATCAAAGTGTTGCGATCCGTCTCAGGTGGATTAACCCGAAGCGCGTGATGAAAACACGAAAAAAAATCAGCCCAGATGTTACTTGACTCTGCCTGCAGCAAAGACATGTAATTGCGCACATGAGGGGTAACTTAGTTTCCCTTTTTTGTCTGGAAATTCGATTCTCCAGCTCCACTTTATGAATACACGATGACGACGATGCATAACAAGTGAACTTCATTTAGACTTTCGCCAAAGTATATCATAGTACAACCTGAATCATCGTCAGGTCAAACAAAGAGAACATTAAAAAAAAATTAGCCCTGAAGGAATCCAATTTGAAGATTTTTGGAAACATGTACTCGAAATTCAGTTAAAATATTCAACCGAGATAAACCATTTGACGTAGGTTACTTTTTTTCAAAATGTGTCAATCAACTTTGAAACCCTTATCGAGTATTTAGTAGACTCAATCGGAGCATATCAAACTATACTATTCAGTCAGCTCTAAGCTCAAACGAATCAGGAATCGTAGACAGGTTTGAATACATTGATCGAATGGTATGCCAGATTAGATTAGTAAGACGGCGGAAGTCAAGTGTTGGAAACCAATAATTTTTGTGGAGCGTTTCTTTCTCTTCGAATAGTTGAATATTAACGGATTCTTCCAATAGTTTTTTGTCTCATTCCATCAACTTCAAGTGTTCACATGTCGAAAAATCGAATTGAAACTGTTACTCGTCACTTTGAAAGTAGAACTACCATTGATAAGGTTATTCTCCTTTTTTTTGCAATGAAGAGTTTTAACTTTGCTTGTACAGGTGTTTCACATTCAAGAAGACACGGAGCCAAAAACCAAGATGACTCAAGAACCTAGAAAAGACAAATTGAAAATTACTTGAAAGCTTATCGCAGTAATGATTCGGTTGATGCAGCGAGCATCAGACCACAAAAAATGGGAGTAAAATGCGGCGTTTGTTGATAAGGATTATGCTTTGCATCGTTGAGCTGATGTTTTCTATGGGAATTGCTTGGGTGAGACATGGGGAATATTATTATAATAACGAATCAGATTTTGATTTCAGAGGAATAATATTCTTTCACATTTTTCGTGAAAATACGAATCGTTTTTTAAGGACACGTTACTAAAACTAAGGATCTGTATCAAAATGTTGTACAAAAATTTCGTTATATAAAAAGTGATACGGTTAAAATTTGGTCAATATCAACTTGACGTATTTCTTTCAATTTTGCATTTAAAAAACCTGAACACCCCTCATTTTGAAGGTGTGTGTGTAGAATGTTGGTCCTATTTTGATTTTGGAATTCACTCTTCAGTTGTCAAAATTCCGTCCAAGAAAGAAGAGCAGCGTATCAAAACTTTGCTCGCGCATCGCGAAAATCCGAGTTACTCGCACGCAAAGCTGGCAAAATCGCTAAAGGTTGCCAAATCAACCGTTACAAATGCAATTAAAGTGTTTGGGGAACGTTTGTCGACAGCCAGGAAACCGGAAGCCGCTGAGACGACAAGGAGAGTTGCCGGTAGTTTCAAGTGAAACCCTAACCTCTCTTTCCGAGATGCCGCAAATAAGCTGGGAGTATCGTCTACAACCGTGCATCGAGCCAAAAAACGAGCCGGACTATCGACTTACAAGAAGGTAGTGACTCCAAATCGCGCTGATAAACAAAATACGACGGCCAAAGCGCGATCCCGGAGGCTGTACACGACGATGCTGACGAAGTTTGACTGCGTGGTAATGGACGACGAAACCTACGTCAAAGCCGACTACAAGCAGCTTCAGGGACAGGAGTTTTATACGGAAAAAGGAAGGGGAAAGGTTGCAGATATTTTCAAGCACATGAAACTGTCACAGTTCGCGAAGAAATATCTGGTTTGGCAAGCCATCTGTACCTGTGGCTTGAAAATCAGCATTTTCATAGCTTCCGGGACTGTCAACCAAGAAATTTACGTGGATTCTTTTCATGAAAAGAATCTGTTCAATCCATGCTAAGATTTAAAAAAAAATGTAGCCATTTGCATTACAGCAGTACATTAGTCAGATTTTCCGATAAAGTGACATTTGTCCATAGTTATGTATGTAGAGACAACTTTTTTGTTGAATGATATTATTTTTTATTTTTATGTGATTTTACAACGTATTATAGGCAAAACTGTAAAAAAGAGTATAGGATTATTAATTTTTCGGTTTTCGTATTCAGAAAAAAACATTGATTAAATATCGTAAATATAAAAAAAAAAATGGTGTCGCTTTTCTTGTAGCACCATCACGTTTAAACGGGCGGTCAGAATAATGTGAAATTTGGTTTCCGAGGAGTTTTCGCGGCAGAGATGATTTGTATAATAGTTTCAAGATCCTCACTGTCTTTGGAAAGGGGTTCTTCTTTATAAAATCAACTTTCAATACGAAATGACTTGAAAAATTTTCAGGCGATTTTTATGAAAATAGTTACAAAAGCTTAATTCGATGTAAGAACATAATTTATTATGGAGAGTGACCCCTCTCGCTTCTGAAAAGAGGGCTTCTTGCATATAAAATCAACGAATGATTCGGTATAACACGAACAATATTCATGCAATCGCGAATCGCGAAAACGTGAAACGATTATTTATTTTACCGAATGACTCCTCCCACTTTCTGTATGTGAGGTCTTTAACAAAATCAATGTGACATACGATACGACACAAAACGAACAAATGTCGTGTAATTTTCTTAGAATTTTATAAGAAACAGTATAAGGCTGGAACAAATATCAATTTCTTCTTTTGCCACCACCCCCCCACCCCTTCGAAATTTCCAAAAATCCGAAGGGGGTAATACATAAAGTTTGAAGTATTTTATAGAAATTTCGACAAAAAATTCAAATATCCGAAAGATTACAAGACCAAAATACAAATTTTGGAAGATGGAAGTTTTTTCACTTTTTGTATTCTTGATTTTACTGAATTATTTGATAAAAAATTACTTGGTTTATATGTGTTGTGTAATGATATGGTATGACATTTTGTTGCATACAAGCTTTCGTGTAACTTATTCCAATTTATTTGTTTTTCGCATTATGTTTTATTCTCTTGACTTGACACTTAGACCTGAGACTTGCGACTTGAGACCTGAGACCCTAGACTTAAGATATGAGATCTAAGACTGGCACCTGAGACTTGAGACCTGATACCTGAGACATGAGACATGGGACCTGAGAACATGAGACATAACCTGAGACCTGTCTCATGTCTCATATCTCAGGTCTCAGGTTTCTTGTCTCAGGTCTCAGGTTGCATGTCTTTTGCGACAGGTCGCATGTCTCAGGACTCAGATATAATGTCTTAGATCCAGGGTGGCCAACGAGTTTCCAGTTTTAAATTCCCGGTTTTTCGATCGAGATTTTATGATCTTCCCAGTATTAATATACACAAATTTATATGTTTATCAGAGTTTTCAACCAAAATAATTTTTTTTTTAAATGTTAAACGTAAGGAAATTTAGATAACGATGATGTTTGTTGGGATTTCTACAAAAAATAGTTTGAGCAGGTTTAAATGCAAAAGATTAAGAAAATAATTGAGGCCTTTAGAATCAGAGAGATGAGGTGCCAAAATCATCAATTTTGAGTTAAGTACATAGATATACTAATAAATTTTTCATATCTCAATCCCGGTGCAAAACTCTGATTTTTTTTTAAATTTTGTCAACACTTTTCGATTGACTTGAAACGATGATGTCCCAGTTAAAAATTATTTCATCGCATACAGAATTAGAGATCTAGGAAACAAAACTTAACTTTAAGTTTGGATTCATAATTCGAATTTTAATTTTTATTTCTAAAGCTCCAGTTAACTGCTACTTATTGATATTCTAATTTAATTTTTTTTCGGCATTTTGAGAACAGAATACGCTAAATTCTTTTCCTCTTAATATTCTAAGATTTTTTTTTTGATTCTCGTCTTGAATACTGAGTGAGGTTTTTCATTTTATATTTCAAAATATATTTAAAGCCTGAGTTCCGGGTGTTTGAACTTCAACTTGGCATTTTAATCTAAATTCTGAGGCTGAATTTACAATCCAATCAGAAATATTGATGATATAGTAATTGAAAATTTTAAATTTGAATTTCAAATCTTAAGTCTAAATTTGAAAATTATTCTATGGCTTGAACTTGCTTTTCAAATTCGCATTTTTACTGTGATAATTTTTCGATGTAATTCGTAGCTCATACATTTTTACGATCTCCATTTTACAAAAAAATTTAATCAATAAAGAATGCGATTACCAGTAAAAACCGCAAGATACATAATAGAATCACACAAACATTTGGTATCTCATTCTACCTTCTGTGCATTTTATTAGTGAACCATGTAACATGGTGGCCACTTATTTTCAATTTTTCTGTTTTCTTGCGTTTTCCTCCGCAAGATTTTATGAATTCCAGACTCTCAAAGGGTAAAAATAGAATTTAATTGTGAAAAACAATTTTTGGAACCATATGAGAGATAAGTTTTTCGCGCTTTTAACGCTTGTCAAAAATTTCAATTTCCATTTTGAACAAATTTTTCGTAAGAGTTTGACATGTTTCACAAACTAGAAAATCTTTATTCCATCAGATTATTTTAAATGTGATTAAATGTGCACTGAATACTGTAATTTTTGATAAATTCTACCTTTCATAATCCCAGTTAAAAACAGTCAAAAATGAAAAACATCACAAAAAAAATCTCAAAACATTTTGGAACTCATGTCTTATGTCTCATGTCTTTGGTCTCGGGTCTCAAGTCTCATGCTTTTTGAATCAAGTCTCATGTCTCAGGTCTCTGGACTCATGTCTCAGGTCTTATGTCTCATGCTCAGGTCTCAAGTCTCATATCTCTTGTCTCAGGTCACAGGTCGCAGGTCGCAGGTTTCAAGTCTCAGGTCTCATATCTCAGGTCTCAAGTCTCAAGTCTCAGGTCTCAGGTCTCAGGTTTCAGGTTTCAGGTCCCATGTATCGCGTTCTTAGTCTCAGAGCTAGATTCTAAGTGTTTCCATTTGAAAAGGACTTCAAGGAATCAAATAGCGAATTCAACTCGATGAAGTCAACTCAAATATAGAGCTACAGCTTGACTAATTTCGTCTGACGGTTTGGACTAGCTGTAAGGTGTCGGAGAGGTAACTCAGAGGACTCCAGCTCGATTCCTGGACGAGACCGACATTCACCATTGAATAATTTTTCAAAGGAAGTTGATATTTTAACGTTTTGCAGTATTTAAAACTGATGTTAATAACTGTCGTTTATTGAAACGATGGTTAATAGAGTGCCCCAAATGACCCGACTTTTGAAAAAGTTTTGCGCTGCAGGCCAAAATTTATCCAAGGCCTAGTACAAGATCTCATGCCCAATTTGGGGCAGATCGGATTACGGGAAGGGGTCTCTTAACGAACCGGAAGTTTGGTAGTGGTATTTTGAGCCATTTTGTTCGGGAAAAACAATCAAAGTTTAACATCAATAAATTTTATTCCCTTCGGCCGATTTCTTTTGAATACGGATTTTCTTAAAGCCCAAAGTATGACAAATATTTCATCCGAAGACTGCATCATTCCAATAAGAGTTCAAATAAAAAAGTTATTAGGCTTCAAAAATGGGCTAACTTTTTAAAATGTGGTATTCATCACAGTTAATGAGGCTTTATATGTTCGATCGCCTCGACTCATTAACAGTGATGAATACCACTCTTAAAAAAGTTAGCTCATTTTGAAGCCTAATAACTTTTTCATCTTAACACTTATCGAAATGCAGTCTTCAGATGAAATATTTGTCATAATCTAGGGCTTTAAGAAAAATTGTATTCAGGAAGGAAACAAAGTTATTGATGGAAAACTGATTTTTCCTGTTTCTCCCGAACAAAATGTCTCAAAATCCCATACAAACTTCAGGCTCGTTGAGCAACCCCTTCCCGTGATCCCATCTGGCCCAAATTTGGCATGAGATCTTGTACTAGGCTTAGGATAAATTTTAGTCGCAGCGCATAACATTTCACAGGTTTTATATTTCCCATACAAATTTGAGGCAGTCTGGTGGTTAATGATATAACATTTGGAGGTACATACTTGTATTTTTCCCATATTTCTTCTCAGTTGTCACCAATTTGGCAAAAATACGCCATTAAACATAATGAAACACCCTTTAACTACTTCGAAAAAATAAATTTTGAAAACAGGTCTCTAGAAACTGATAGCACGAGTATTCCTTATCATTCCCAAAGAGAAGAAATGAAAAAAGTATCAATCCTTTTTGGTTGATCACAATTCTTTTTTTAATGTGGCAAGATTTCCAGGAATCAATATTTGAATCAAAATCAATGATGGTTCAAGAAGTGAAGGGTCATTTAACCAAGTAGCTCAAAAGGCAAACCTTTGCCGGCACATGAACTTTTGCTCTTCAAATTGAGTCGCGCATCGTAAACGTCGCTTATCAGCAAAGAAAAACAACTCGAAGCTGAAATGTAATCTGACCGTTCGATTGATACCTGCCGCCTTCATGATTGTGAGTTGGCGCAAAAAACCTCTCGTTTCCAATCAACCAGTAGGTACCTCGCAAAGGTGCGCGTTCTTCTGTCACAGAGATATCGCGGAGGTGATAATAGAATTTGCACTTGTGTCATTCTTGAATTTGTTGATTGGACTGACACCTCTGCAATGTTCGCGCCGTCCTCCGTTTGCCTGTACAAGCCGCGGCGTGGCGGTTAAGTACTCAGAAAAATGCCATGTGATATGAGCTGAAGCGCAAAGAAAAAAAAAATGATACTCAACTCGTGTAACCAACCGAATGGAGCCGCCAGGGAGTGTTCCCAATTGAAAGAAATGACCACAGGGCGACACGAACTGATTGTGGTTTTTTGATGGGTTTTTTTACCTTCCCCAAGTTAGGTTCGATTGGTTTGGTCACACTTTTTCGCCATTCATTTTGGAGCTTTACGATCGCACTTGTTACGCGGTGAACGGCTCCATTTTTTATTTTCGCGAGATCTAATGCGATGTTTTTTTTTACGTATTTACTGCAGCAGCATCCCACCCACCATTAAACGGCTTAGCTCTGTGTCGCAAGCCGTTTGTTTGCGTAAACAGATCTAACAAGAACGTGTATCATCGCGGGTTTTGTTCAATGCTTTTATTGATGTTCACATTCATGGTTTTAATGGCTGCCCGCTCGCTGGATCTCTCTCGTTGTGTGCACATTTTGCCCGATGACTAACTGGAAGCGGCTATCAGTGGCGATTCTGAGAGCATGTGCCTTGTGGAAGTTGTCTATTTTTGCACATTGTAAATAGCGCTATTTGAACGGTTGGATGAAGTTATTATGCAAACTCGTATCAACTCCATTGGAAATAGTGAGTTTTTTCAATTTGAATTCTGGAACCAGAAAAGGTAGCTAATGTGCTACCAATTATTACACTTCAATCTAGTCTAGTCCGTAGTCTTGAACGTGTAAATTAGTACAGCAATTATATCTTCGTTCTATTTTTGCATTACTGGCGTTGTTGCGTCCAATCTAAACAAAACGTTATCTCAACCGAGTGAAAAGATAAGCGAAACATTTCCTCTGAATTCCACTACCAAACGCTTATCTTAACAGATAGCAGAGGTATTTCGCCAAGAGTGATTTTCTTCAGTTTTAAGTTTATTGAATCGGAATGGAAATTAATTGCACAAAGTTGATCTCTATATTCTGCAATAGTTATCAAACCACTCTTAATATTCATAACGCCTCTAACTGGCACAAAAAACCTAGCCAACCAAATCATTGGTTACATCTGCGCATGACCTACCAATTGAATTAAGCACATACGGCAAGCTGCAGCATCAGCTTAGGAAGTTTGTAGCGAGAAAAAATCAATTAAAATAACTTCTCATCATCGCGCGCCGACGTCGGTGGACAACCCTTAACCCGACATCGATCAAGCACTTACAGTAGAGACAAGTCTTTCGGCTGACTGACTGACTACTGAACATTAAACAGTAAACTAGGCAAAGCAGCAAAACACAGGGCAGACAGCCAGGGCAAGCAATAAACCCCAATTGTCATTTCACTCATTCGTCGTGTGACTTTTAGGTATGACATCAGTCAGAACGTCAGAAACATCCACCAGGAGGATGTTTGTTTCGGAACCGCGCATACCAGTGGCGTTCAGTTGAATGGTTACCTACTTGTAGTCTAGCGGACATTCATATGTACGTAAACACCAGTTAGATGAATTCACAGATAAGTTGTGCTGTTGGTCTATTGTTATAGTGTTTATGGGAAAACTGATTAATCTTTCGAAGATCTGAAATAGAATTAGAACATCAATTTATCGTAAGGAACAGCTCGTGCGATACTATAAATAGGTTATGGATTTCTGAGCAGAATTGAAATTTTTTATATGAGTTTACAAGCACCTGGCTGACCCGGAAAGGAGAAAAGACTAGTGGACCGAAGATGAAAACTTTAATGAGCATAGAATAGCTCAGAGGAGGATAGCGGCAACTGTCCTGAACCCTGAATTCTGAACCACCAGATAGACCCTGATGGACCAGGAAAAGGGGTCTCTAGCAACTTTAACATACACTTACAATTTCAAGCAGCAGCAGTATGGTATCAAATCATATATGGTATCATCTTATCAATCTTACCGTAACTAGATTCTCTGTTGCTGACGTCCTATTTTTTTCTATCAATAAATTTGAATGAATGTATAGTGTTCACGACCTCACGAAAGCTCCAAGGCAGCAGGTCTCAAAATCAAAGACCAAGTCGATAGAGGTCAACAGAAAATTGTTGGAATAGGGCGATCTCAGGTGAAACTAATCACAGTAATCGAGATACTCCAATGTCATAAGCTCTTAATCTTCAATCTTCTAAGACGAGTATTCTTGAACTCTGTCCAAACCTCATATTTCAAGATGTTATTGGCCCAGTCAGGAAGATTTGAAGAACCGAAGATGTTTTCAATCTCAATCGCTTCAATCTCAAGTCTACACGGAATCCAAAGTTTGCCGTGCGTACATACCTGGAATCGGAGGAGCTGTGGGATGTGGTGAAGCCGACCGTAACTGCTATCGGTGCGAGGCCAACGATTGATCCTAGAAAAGATCGCAAGGCGAAGGCGACGATAATTTTGCTTTTGGATTCGATTAATTATGTGCACCTCCAGGAAGCCGAAACTACACATGAGATCTGGTCGAATCTGAAGAGAGCGTTTGAAGACTCCGGCACGGAACGCAAGGTTAGTTGCTTAGAAAATTGATCAACACGAAGCTTGAGAACTGTGGTTCGACGGCCGAGTACGTTAATCGAATCATCAACTGAAAGGCATCGGATCCAACGTCAGCGACGAATGGGTTGGAGCATTGCTGCTTGCTGTCCTTCCCTCCGAGTACCGCCCTATGGTAATGGCGATTTCAAATTCCGGCATCGTGATTCTATCAAAACCAAGCTGCTTCAAGAATGCGAGGATCCGGCGGTAGGTTCTGCACTCGTTACCAAGAACTACGGGAAGGTCCAACACAATTCTCAAACCCAACCGAGAAGTCATCATGAATCGAAGAGCCGAAGGGTCCGAGATGCCATGCATGTTCTCTCGACAAACTTACTGTCCGTTAGCCAAATTGTCGAGAACGGGATCAAGGTCATCTTCGAAAACAGCGGGTGCGCTGTAGTCAACATCGACGGAGAGGTTTTCTCAACCGGAACGAAGATAAAAGGATTATTCAAGTTTGATGGTCAGAAGTCCCATCATTCTATGTCCTGCTCATCCGGTGAAACTCAATCAATTTGGCACAGCAGAATAGGTCACCTACACATAAGAAGTCTGAAGTAACTCCGAAATTACTTGGTATTCGGAGTCCAATTTCAAGATGATGATGGTGATGCGTGAAGATTTGTCCCCTTGGAAAACAAACCCGTTTACCTTTCAGCAAAAACGCTTCACGAGCGAACGAGGTGCTCGAGGTTGTCCATTCAGACGTTTGCGGGCCGATGGAGGAACCTTCGATTGGGAAGAATCGGTACTACATCACGTTTGTAGACGATGAATCCAGGAAGATCTTCGTCTATTTTTTTGACGACTAAGTCCGAGTCCGAGGTGCTACAAGCGTTCTAGTCCTTCCACAGTATGGCCGAAAGACAACAGGGTTGCAAGAACAAGACCATTCGAACGGACAACGGGAAGGAGTACACAAATCGTGGTTTCTAAAGTTTTTTGGAACGACTTGGCATCAAACACCAAACAACCACCGATTACACCCAGGAGCAAAACGGCTTGGCGGAGCGAATCAACAGGTCTATAGATATATCGTCGAATGAGCTCGGTGTTTACTTTTCGAAGCTGGTCTTCCGAATCGCTTCTGGCAGAAGCGGTGTCCACATCTGTTTACCTGCTGAATTGATCACCAACCAAGGGTCACGCCAATAAGCTTGAGGAAATCTGGTCAGGTAGAAAGCCGGATTTATCGCATCTGAGAATTTTCCGGAACTACGGTAATGGCTTACGTTCCGAAACAAAAACGGAGCAAATGGGACGCCAAAGCTAAAGAGTGCATCCGTGTTGGCTACGTGGAATACGTAGCGTATGAAGTGTACAACATCGAGACACACTCTATGACGAAGGTCCGGGATGTTACGTTTCTGGTTGAAGGATGAGCAAAGTCGCAATCAGCATCGGGTGTCATCAGGGTTCAACATCCTCAGCCGGTGTACATACAGCTGGACTTTGAGAAACCGGTGGTCCAGCATCCTGCCCGAAACGGTCCAGTTACTCCTGTGACTATGGTTCAACTCCTTCACGAAACGTTCCAGAATCCGAGGGTCACAAATCGATGGAAGACATCCTTACCGATGACGAATCAGATGAAGAAGACCGACAACTACATCTTTTACGTGACGTTATTATTACCACTCCGCCCCCTCCTGCACTCTACTTCAAATCCACTCGTCTCACAGGTGTTGAGGCGCAACGGACGGGAGCGCGCAGTTCCAGGCAAGTTGCTTGACTATTTGATTGGTTTCAAAGGTAGTATATCTGCTCTAAGGTTCATCGCACAAATCAAGCAGATCTGGTGGCCACAAGCCAACTGGTGGTAATGCTCAGGCATCCGAGTCCAAGCAGGGACTGGTGGTGACGTGTCGCAGTTCCATGCGAGCCAAGAAATCCAAAAGGTCAACAGGTGATCCCCAAACCCCCCGAGAGGCCCTTGGCGGTGATGACGGCGATCGTTGGTCGGCTGAAATTAAGGAGGAGTACGACGCGCTGATGAAAAACTGAACTTGGGAATTGGTTGATCCACCGAAAAGTCGAAAGGTCGTTGGCTTCAAGTGGACGTACAAGACGAAGCGGGACTAACGAGAAACCATCATTCGCTACAAAGCCCGCCTGGTAGCCCAAGGGTTCACACAAAAGTTTGGATGCGATTACGACAAAGTATTCGCCCCGATGGTGCGCCAGACTACCTTCCGCACTTTGTTGGTCGTTACTGCTAAGCGGAAAATTAAGGTTAAGCAATACGACATCAACACCGCATTTCTCCACGGCGATCTTGAAGAAAGAGTGTGCGCAGACTGAGGAAAAGCCTCTACGGTCTGAAACAAGCTGCCAGGACATGGAATTCCAAGCTGCATTCAGCACTTTGCAAGCAGGGTTTCCAGCGCTGTAAAGCGGATCCATGTCTCTATCGGAAGCTGAAGGACGGAAAAGCCTGTTACGTGCTGGTGTACGTTGACGACTTGGTAGTAGCTAGCGAGGAAATTGAGCTTTGAAGTAGCAATTCGAACTAAGTGAGCTCGAGTCGTCACCCATAATCTCGGGATTGAGGTTCAGCGAGACGAGAAAGGCGATTTCTTCGTGAACTAGCAGCAGTACATCGACCAAATCATTCGAGAGACGGGCATGGCAGATGCCAAGGATTCAAAGATTCCGTTGGATCTGGGATATATCAAGCAGGAAAGGAAGGAGACGCCAGAATTTGAAGGAAACCAGCCACTTTCGGTTTCGATTGAGTAGAGCTGAAGATAGGTTCGGGCTGAAAGGATATGCTGACTCGGATTAGGCGGCGAACATTGAAGACCGAAAATCCAACAGTGGTCAAGTCTTCAAGTTTTTCGAAGGTACCATAAGCTGGAGCTGCCGGAAGCAAGCGTGCGTTTCCTTATCCACAGCGGAGGCCGAATTCATCGCATTATCCAAGGCGTCACAGGAAGCAATCTGGATGACCCGCTTGTTGGATGTTGGATGGAAATGGCGACGTTACGATCAACGAGGACAACCAGAGTTGTCTCAATATGCTGGATACCGAAAAGTTCAGTAATCAGACGAAGCATATCGCCACAAAATATCACTTCGTTCGAGATCTCAAGCAGAAGAAGGAGATCGACGTCGTCTATTGCTCGACTGAAGGCATGGTAGTCGATCTATTGACGAAACCACTTTCGGCTGCACGACTCAAGAAGTTGGCGATCGACGCTGGATAAGAATCAACCGATCGAGGAGGCGTGTTGGAGTAGGCCGATCTCTGGTGATACTAATCACAGTAATCGAGATACTCCAATGTCATTAGCTCTTAAGTTTTTTCAATCATTCGTAAATACAACTCCCATCTTCCAAGACGTGTATTCTTGAACTCTGTCCAAGCCCCATTCTTCAAGAAAAATCCTACCAATTTCGTGGTAGCTGAGCAACAAGTTGAGAATGTGGAGTGCTTCCAGTATCTTGGTAGCCAAATAACGCCTGATGGTAGTACCAAGAAAGACATCGGAACCCGTATTAGAAAAGCCCGATTTGCGTTTGCGAGTCCCCACAACATCTGGCGCTCTCGCCAGATACCTTTTCGAACGAAAATCCGAATCTTCAAATCAAACGTCAAATCCACATTGTAGTACGGGTGTGAAACTGGGTGCACATATGCATTCTTATAATAATTTCCATAAGTAAAGATGCGTCTTATGAACCGCTTTTAAGAGTGCAAAATTATTTTTCATAAGAGTCTTATTAAATTTTTTCGGTTTTCACAAGAACATCTTATGAACATTAGAAAAAAAAAACGGCATTTGCGAAAAAATGAACACATTCATTCATTCCATCAGTAATTTTTTTCATCATCGTGATGAGTTGTGGAGTTTTTCCTAATATTGAAAAGTAATTTTCCAAATGGTACTTACCAAATGGTAAGTTAGAATAAATGTTTATATTCTGTGCGCTGAAAACATTTGTAAATCAAAATACGTTTTCATTCGTTTATTTTTCAGCAAATCACAGTAAAAAGCACAAGGTTAGAGAACCGGATGAAGAAGAAAAATTTTCTTGGATGGAACCGGGTGATTATGTGTGACCATGGTGTACCTAATTTCAAACAAATATGCTAAAAAAAATTAAAGTTTTAACAACAATATTTTGGAATTAAATATGACATTTCCTGTTTCCATAGGTCCCTTTTATGAAAAATAACAACCTCTCATTGAAGAAGGTGGTCATCTGAAAAATTCATTCGCGTCATAAGACCTTCTTATGAATTTCAATCAATCAATAAGATGGTTCAATGAATTTCAATCTTATGGCGCCATGTTCATGAGAGAATCTTATGCATCCTATATCATCCGCACTTGGTGATCTGACAACTGGTTCTCAAATGAGGAACTACATCGCCGGTGTCATCAAAGGGCGCTAGAAATCGAGATTCGGGAACGTAAGTGGAGATGGATTGGGCACACGCTGCGAAGAGATGAAAACGAGATTTGCAGAGAGGCACTTTAATAGAATCCAGAAGGACATCGAAAAAGAGGCAGACCCAGAAACTCGTGGCGGCGAAGCCTAGCGAACTGTCGACGAGAATCTTGACCGGGTCCAAGTGAAGACGCTGGCTCCGGATAGTCGACAGTGGCCCACGTTTACCAGGGCCCTATGCGCCGGAGAATCGACGCGGGACCATTAAGTAAGTAAGTACTGTGCTACACTTGAAAAGGTCATCCGAATGCTGGTATTTGTCATACGTCTGAGTAAAGAATTTACAGATCCTGTTTGCCTACGAGCTCTGTATTGCTGCCTTGTCCGATTAATATTAGAATATTCTAATCTGGTGTGGTGGCCATTTGAAACTACATGGGTAGCGCGTTTTGGAGCGCTTCAACGAAAATTCGAGGGTTACGCTCTGCGTGATCTACCGTAAGATAATTCTCGAAACCTGCCACTTTATGCACAGCGCTGCGCTTTGCTTGGCCTCCACATGCTGTCGGTTGGCCATGCTACTGGCCAATCACTGTTTGTGACGAAAACAAAAATAAGTAATCTTCTCCTTATCTTTATTCCGTGAAGTCTCGTCCAAAATTGTTATTTTTTTACTTTTGATAAAAAAACTCCTTTATTTTCATGATTTGGTTTTGATAAAATATGGTTTTGATATATTTTTTTTATTCCTACAAGGTGTTCCGTCTCACGACCTAACCTTATAAGCAATATTCCTCTTTTTGATATGATTCAATGCAAAATTACAAGTTGAAGTTCCGAATCAAAATTTCTTAATTTTTCCTGCCTTTGTACTGAGTTTTGCCATTGAGCTCTGCTTTATCAATTTTAAAAATTGTAAATACAATCATCAAATTCATTTTTTTTTGTTTTTTCCACATTTTTTCCCCACAATTACATATTATGAAATCCCAATGTTGAAAATGGAGCTGAATTGAATGAATCTCTTACATAAACCCTATAAGTTCTTCGTTTAATCAGTAAATTGCAACCGCGTTTATTCAGAATGACTGTTAACTTGATTTGTTTACATTTGGCAGTTTCGCTCTTTTGTGAAATGTTACCCTAAATTTGTTGTTGAAAATTCGCAACAATAGATATTTTCACTAAATATTAGAAATATGTGAAAACAATATTTTTTCATTATTATTTCTTTGCCTACTATTGAGAATTTTTCTTGAAAAAAAATATCATAAGATGAAGGAGTGGCTGCATTTTTGTAAACTAAATCTTCAAAATTTTTCAAGATTAAGACAAAGAATTCCAAAGCAGTCTTAAATTTAAGTTGAAAATCGCAATTTAGATTTAAAAAGTAGAGGTATAGTTTAATGTCTCAATTAAAAAATTTTCGAAACCTTTCTTAAAACAGAAATTGGAATTAAGTTAAAGCAAATGCATAGTTAAATTCATCTCAAAGGTAAACAGAGTGACACTAAAATGCCGTTTGAAAGCCATGTATCATTTAGCTCCAAACGGCCCCAAACGTCCCCAGTGATGCAGCAGCATGATGGTAGTAGGGTATTTATTTATAAAATTAGAATTGACTCGCACGACGGACTTCGCGGCTGCTGCTTCTGGCTGATGCTCCTCTAGTTGAAATTGTACCAACCAACATTCTTCCTCCGGCTTTCCTATCGCATGGCAAGCAAGCAGGCAGGAAAGCACAGCCGGTAAAACTCGGTGATGTCCGATATACCTAGTATAATTTCTTTTTTTCCTTCCTTCCTTCGTATACTAGACCAGGAAGGGGGCGAGACAACGCCCAACCCTCCGTCACATTTTGGTCACGGATTCACGGGACGTGCATGGGAGGAAAGCCGCAGCGGCGAGTGTGACTTGGTAAAAACATTCTTCACCTCCGGATTATTTTCATTGACTGTTTTGTTTAGCCGCTGTTATAGCTTCATATTGGATTAATTCAACGTTCGACAGATTCACCGGTTTTTCACCTTGTGTTGAGATTTGTCCTTGATCTATTCAACTTTTTCATGAAAAAAAAAATCAAATAAAATTTAACTTTACTCACCCATTATGCTGCAGTTCAACCAAACTTCGGCAATGGCAAATTTAACCTTTTAGCAGTTTTCACCGTCTCCCTTTTGCCGATTTCGTGCAGCACCGGAAAACACAAGGAAAAGCTAACACCACCCTCCGCCTTCTTCGATCAATGAAAATTTTTTCCACCCGAGGGGGAACTTTTCTCGCCCGACGAACAAGAAAAAATATTATCCGTCTCACTTCGATTTTTCCGGCTGATGGAAAATATAGCTTATTTTTAGAACTTTTTGCACTTTAAAACATAGAATTTTCAGCTGAATAATGCACTTTCATCGGCCACACTTTAGATCGATCCCAAAATTCACCATTAAAGTCGTTCAAGCTCGACCGAAAACCTTCATTTCCGAAATTTTCACTCCCGTTAGAAAAGTAGCACCTTCTCAAGAGAGGAAGCACACAAAATTCGGGGAAATATTTTCACCGCGATTTCCACGCACAGCGTTTTCCGGTTTCCAACAACCGAGACAGCCGTAGCTGGAAAATCAATTCCAAATTGAGGCAAATCCAATTGGCTAGATACCGTTATCCTTGCTTTCACCTTTCTTTTCTAACAAGAACTTCCACAGCAAATTCGCAATCCGAATAGGGGCCGCAGCAGGCAGTCCATTGGGGGAAAAAGAAAATCTCCGACAACGCGACACGGCCACAAAACGACGAGAAAACACACCGAAGAACCGAACTGAACTGAACTGCTGAACTGACCGCGGCGACCGCGAATAAGCATGAATGAAATCGTCCAATCGGATTTTCTTGTCTGGCAAACGGGCTTCCAGCGAACTGAGCGAACAACTCGGCGACTTTTTGAACAGTGGCGTTTGCGTGCAGCAAAGCCGAAGAGGGGCTGCGCAATGACACGCAAGGAAACGTTTCTGTGACGCTTGCTTGACAGCACAGCTGTCAAAATCAGACGTTTCAGACTTTTTGCGATGTTTTAACACTGAGAAAAGGTGAACGACGTTTCATCTGTTAAAACCACACCGAAACAATTTGTTCTAATTTTTAATGTCTTTATTATTATTATAGATACTCCCGCATACCAAAATACTATATCTCAAACAGTCAATATGATAAGACGACTTATCGAGAAACAGTGACTGTCCTTGTAAACGTAGCTATTCTATCATACCATAGCCTGGAAATTTCCAAATGACGATAAAAACCAAACATTCACAATAATGTTTGAAGTGATGATTTCATGAAAGGTAAATAATGTGTTAGACATCCAGTATTTTTTTTAGCTAATCTTCAAAATGATCACGAACTATAACTTATAACCTCCATGGATTTTTTTCAGGTCTATGTTTACAGAATCCTGAAACGTCAAAGGTATAAAAAAAAGACGATTATGGCGATATATGCATTTGTTAGTTTTCCTATATTTAATTTATTTGAATGAGTGGTGACTTAATGGTAATTTAGTAATTTTGATGAATCAGAAGCCTGCGTTCGGAATGCGAAATTCTGTACCCGTAGAATAACTCAAATGTTTATGTATAAAAACTTTGCCAATTTGTTCAAAAATAATTTAAAATTCTTCAATCTTCTCTTCCGCAGTTATCGAGCAGGAATCAGTTTCGAAGTCAATTATGGAACCACTTACGGACTTTGACTATAGCAGCAAAGGTACCAACGGCCACTGTCAGCCTTATCTTAACCCGTTGCATTGGGGGCACAATCAGTGCTGACTGCCATTTTAGTAAAAACAATTATTGGAATACCAAAGCTGCTCTTAACACATTAAGGGTCGCAAAGGAATCTAGGCCATCGAACACCAAAATTCGACATTCGATATCGTAGAATCTACTGGACTAATTCCTACAAATTTGGTTTTACAATTAAAGTCTTATATTGAACAAAGTAAAAAAAAATAATACAGTTATGTTGCATGAATGCGTTTGGGAATTGTGAAAAGAAGCAAATAAAACAAATTTTTATCGTGATTGTAATTGTGATTTTTATTTATGGGAACTTTAAAGTTAAAATAGAACTCAATAACAAAGTTAGGTAAAATGCTTCTAGTACTTTTACATTTATTAACAAGTTTTTAATCTACATGTAAAGTATAACATAGTTTCACCATAAATGTACTGCCTCTAAAAACAATAGTCACGTATTTTGACAATGTATTATTAACTCTTGCCATTGAAACTTCATCAACTACTTGACATTTAAGTAAATCATTGTGTGTCCTCGTGACGACAATTTTTTTAAAAACAAAATAAAAATGACTTCCATCGGACAGAATGTTTTGAATTTCTCCAAAAGCTTGTATATTGTTTTCTATAATCGAAAAAAAAACAATCGTTATGGCCTCCGTTTGAAATTTTTGCCTTTCTAGGAACAACGGGTTTAAACAATAAATTACAATAATGTAGCTTATCGATATTACTGAACTTTTGGAGATTACTATACACGTTTGTTAAACATCCAATATCATAAACACATTTATTAACTATGGGTGGTTTGTTTTTCCGTTTTGTAGAGCAAAAATCATTCACAAAATGGTTGGAAAAGCTCACATTTACAGTGTGTTTTAAATGTGCCATTATTACACGGTTCGATATTTGTACTAAAGGTTCTTTGGGTCCTTTAACAAATTTTTTCAACACGCCGTTCATATTTTCAAAGGGAAAAAGAGAAAAATTCCAAAGAGAGCCATAATCTTTTACAGATTGTACTAAATGCGTTATCAAGTGAACGTTATAGGTCATTTCTTTAGGCCCGTATAAAATTTCAAATTGTTTTACGAACTGATCTAATTTGTCCTGACATTGTAATAATGTTATTTCTTCAATATGTTCTTGAAGAAGGTCTGAAACCGAAGTTGATAAAAGTTGGAAGTTTTCATAATACGGTGCCGGAAGACAATGAGACAAACAAATTCTACCATAATGTAGTAACCATTGCAACCATTCGTTAGCTTTCCAACTATATCGATCCGTTGCCTTTCTTGACCGCCTTGAAGCTTCGTGGAAATTTTTAATATTTATAAGCATAACGTCGATTTCAGGAATGCATGACTTAATATAACCTTTACATTTTGGGTTTTCAAACCACTGTTTCGAAAGTTGTTTACATATACCTAACAGAATACAATGCATATAATCGATTGGACAGTTTCGTACAACATCAAATAACTGAAATCGTATGAGCGGAGAGATTCCTTTTATACCTTTTACTGTTTGTCCGTTGGCATCGCTGATAGCCATTGATTTGAGTACATCTATATC
>NW_026598101.1:0-58000 GCF_029784155.1 Uranotaenia lowii
CAACTGATAAGACACTGAACGCCACTTTCCTTGCACATTCGACGACTTCGTCGTCATCCACCACGAGTCGAACGTTCTGGTTCTGGTTCCAATTACTTCCAGTCAGCGAAATCAAAATAGCCGCATTATCATCGCGACTAGTTGAACACTTCCACAGAGGAGGACTGACTGCACTTCAACTGTCACAAATCAGAAAAAAACACAACAATGCTGACGCTTGTGTC
Organism: Uranotaenia lowii; assembly: GCF_029784155.1. Classification (NCBI taxonomy): domain Eukaryota; kingdom Metazoa; phylum Arthropoda; class Insecta; order Diptera; family Culicidae; genus Uranotaenia; species Uranotaenia lowii. The sequence continues at coordinate 225 of NW_026598101.1, forward strand.
CGCGTCAGCCGCGATTGCGCTTATTTCCACTGCTGCTGTAAGCACTACTGCACTACAGCACTATCCAACTTATCGGTTGACAACAACCCAGCAGAACTCTGCTCACAAACTTTTAACGTACTCCCCGGTGCACTACTTTTGGAAAACTTCCAATCGCGGAGACGGCTTAACTTGAACTAACTCGCTAGTTTGCTGCGACACTCAGGCTTGTTCCGGCATCCAGATTTAGCTTAAGCCAGCCCAGAAATTCTCTTGCATCGACGTCCCTCTCCATCGCCATGCTTTGCTTTGCTTCATCGAAGAACGATCGAAGCGTCGCTTCGAACAAAACAGAGAGCGAGAGCCAAAGGTTCTCTCTCTTCAGCTCACGTTCATCGATTTCGCTCTTCGTCGATTTCTCTCTTCCGTTCGTTCGCTTGAACTGAACTGGTGGCGCTTCTCGGTGACATCAACGTCCTCGTTTGCAGTCGCTGGAAGAAGGCGAGGAACTGCACTTGTTCAAGTCTTGTCGGCGATCGTGTCAAGTCGTTGACGAAACACAAACCTATGGAAGACGCAAAAACCCCTCGATCGAAGCGAAGCGAGGAATAGCGAAGAAAAAACAATGTTTAACACATGCTCAAGAATGTTCGGTTGCGGTGGGGCAGAAGTCAGATTAACCTTTGGCTTGGCTGGCTGTTTTTTTTTCATCTGTAATAGAGTTCTTTGATTACAAATTTGAGTCGTCGTTTGATTTACTTTAGAATGATCAATGAACGGGTAACCCTTTTTAGATTGGAATTTATTACAGGAATAACAACCGGGGTTATGTCGAGCTAATCACTCTTCTTATCGCGTGTTTTTTGTGTTTTACTACGTCGTTATATATTTCAAAATTAAAATAGCTTGAACTATTTGTTAGATTCATGGAAGGACTTCAGTGCTATTCGTAAGCGTTATTTTTCGCGATACAGATAGATTAAAAAAAACTACGAATTCGCCAATGCTACTGAGGTTTTCCATTATAATAACCTAGTCAAGTCTATGATCTAAGCGGTCGGATGTCAACCAAGCCGACACCAGAGAATCTTAGCTGTCGTTAAAAAACTCAAACATATTTTGGATTCCCACCAATGATGATGTCAATGGAACTATCGAAAAATAGCTTTAGAATATGATCAAAGTTACATAGATGGCGACGAGGGCAATTCATTGGCGTCAACCTTCACAAATATTAACCATTTGAAAAAAATATTGTACTCTCTGATGGCTTATGTGTTTCTTATCTGGTCTACACAGATATTGTTAATGGTTTGACATATTGCAAAACGATAGGTTAATCTGTAAACCATTGCCCGCAATAAGTTCTTGAGGTCAAATGCTGGTTAAGCTACTCTGATGCTATTCTGATTTAAACTGCATTATTCTGATAACGGCGCAAAACTTTTAAAGCACATATGTACGTCGATCTCGAGCTGGGTTTGCAATCGATGCAACTTGTGAAACTAACAATTGTTTAATTTCTCATACAGAACCAAAAGGTTCAACCAATGCACAGTGGGAAAATTTGAACTCCACTTCCCTAGAAAATCAAAGTTGAATTTTTGAGGAACTGAAATAATTTATGTTATGTAATTTTTCGGAAATTCAAAGCTGTCGTTGTTGTAGTTTCGCATGCTGTGATGCAAAAAAAGCAATATTTCTATCACATACGGCTGAAAAAGAAACAGTGCTGTAAAAGTAATACAACGCCCAAAGATCTTGAAAACAATTTTGCATGGTAAAATTTTCAAAATGTCAAAATTTCTACCACTTTTCCCAACACCAGTAAACTTGCTGTTATAGTATTTTTGAAAATAATTTTATAATAAAAGTAGTCAAAATAGTCGATTTAAGGTCTCAGTAAGCCGTACCCGGGAGCAGTCGCGTTTTATTTTTCTTTGATTTCTTGCTTCAGAAAATTTGGAATTTTAGCTAAAATCCGGTTTTTACAAAATTTGATTGCGGTCCAATGTTTGATAGTGTTTAATATTGAGAAAGTGGATAACCGGCGGAATCGGAAGAATAGGTGTTGAGTTTTTGAGTAGCTGGAATGGAAATGGAACTCGAAACAATCGAGTTTCGTTCGATTCGACCGACTTTGGCATTACCGATCTTGAACGAGCTCGATTCGAATGGAACGTTTCGAGATGATCTACTACCCGGTTTACTAGAAATCTAGTACGTTAAAACTCAGAACTCGAATGAGATACGTCATACCGATTCTAATTCGATTCGAGTAAAACGAGTATCTCGAATCGAATAGGATTCATAATTTCACCCCAGCTTTTCCGATAATGTAAAGACGTTCAAAAGATAAGTAGATTGCAAATTTACGCATTATTTTTTAATATTCATAAGGATGTTTTATAACAATTAAAAAACATGAATTTTAGAGGTTTTGACACCGTAGATATTTGCAGGCAGGAAATATTTAGTTCGGAGTTTTGAAAACATTTCAAAACTCGGATTGCAAACTTGTATGCTAGTTCTAAAGGAACTTATTGATTAATTAAATTTTATATACCCTCCAGTCCCATGTTCAAATAATGTGTTTTCAACAAGTATATCGAAGATTTTTTTTTATCAATTTATATGATTTTTTTTTCATGAGACTGGACAAATTAAATAAAAAGGTATCCAGATTGTATTAGAATCATAAAACATTATTTGAGAAAAAACCCAAGCAACCAAAAGTTCGAATATCACTTAAGGAACGAACTAATAAGTTCATATATAGCTGTACACAAGTTCTGTGGAACTTTTTTGCTGTTCAAAATGCTTTTTCGAGGTCCATGGAACTTCATTCTTTATCAAGTTCAGCCAATACTCAAAAAAAGCTTTAAAGTACTGTTTTGGTTTCTGTTTCTACTTTTTGGGAACTTTAAAGTTTGTATGAAGAAAAACAATCTACTTGTTACGTACTTCTCATTTTTTCAAAATCAAGTGGCTATCAAGGGGTTGCAAGTCTTTTTGTACAGCTCAATAGTTCGTTAAAAGTCTCTGTTGTACTATTTTGTAAACTTGAAAGTTTATAATTAGTTCCAACAAGCGTTCAACAGCAACTTCGTATTATAGAAACTTTGAAGTAGATTTAAAGGCTAAAATCTACTTTTTTCGAACTTCAACACGTGTTTGCATAAATAAACACATCGTTACTTGGGAAACAACTATATGAAGTACACATTAAGTTCCGGAAGAACTTTTTAACAGCTTGAAAGTGGGAATTAAGTAGAAATAAAGAACCTGAAAGTCGTTTTAAAGAAAATCATCACATCGAGTAAAATCGTTGCCTACTCATGATGTTCATATAGGGCAACAAGTATGGATCTCAACTTTCAAGCGGTGAGCTCGGGTTCGAGGCGTGGTAAGAACATGTTTTTTAAATGTAATGTGAGTTAGTAACAAATATAATTGATTAATATGAATCAAAATAGCAGACTTGAGAAGGCAATTGAAGGAGCGGAAAAGTAATTTTTTCGATTTTTTATTCTGCTTATAAAGTGGATTTTGATGCTGGTTAGAAGTTGTTTGGCGATTTATGCGAACTTTTTTTCAACTTTAAAGTTCGTTTAACTACTTAAAAATTGAGCTGAAAAGAAGTTGTATTAGCATACTCGATTAAGCTGATTAAACCTGATAGAGGAATGTTATCCGAACTTTTGGTTGCTTGGGAATACACACACATCTATGAAATAATATCTCATTCTCATGTTGTTTATATAACAAATTTAAAACCTTTTATAAAAAAATATTTTTTAAGTAATGTAATAAAATCGATTTTATTTGAATCCATGATTTGAGAGTGTCAACTATCGTAGATTTCACTATAAAGATAAAATTAACCTAAATTTCAAGTAAACAGAGTAGCCTTTTGCCATGAAATAACAAAACAAGTGAAAAAAGGTGTATCCTTTGCCTTTCCTACATTTATTTATGGATTGATAAAATTTCCTAGATACATGATTAAATAAAAAATTGAATAATTCCTTCCATTATCCGTTGTTTCTCTAAGCATTCAAGCAAAATGAGGAGAAAAATTAATAACTTTAACGCGATAGCGTTACCTTTAAAAAACCAACCATATATGCAAACAACTTTACCAATAAACGCTATTTATTTGCATGATTATTTTTTGCCAAAATTGTTGAAATTATTTGATCTTTTTAGTATTTAATAGTCGACCAATACAGAAGTAACCACAGAAGTAAATTTTCGAGCGTTTGTAGTTCTTCAATCAAAAGAGTGAAGTTTAGTAACATTTGTAATTGGTTTGCGATAGATTTCAAAACTCGTTAAACACGTTTACAACTAGTTTATCTAATCAATAAATTTACTGATTTTAGCAAAGAAATAAATCTTCTTGTAATAACTTCATAATAAAGGCAGATTTGTTTTAGGTTTCAGTAGTGACAATAGTAATGATCATACTAGTCAAAAGTGTTTTCCGATTAAATCCTTTAACCCAAACCTCCAAACCAATTTTTTTTGCAATGAATTTAAGGTGACCTGGGTCCTGAAGCACATAATTGATTTTTCATCCTTTTCTACCTTTTCCAATTTATCCATTTACTACTAGGGCGTGGCCGGCGCCGTTATTGATGTTCAAAAAAAAGTTTGAGCGATGTGAATGTGTTGAAAATCCCAGCCTCCATTCATTTGACCTCTGAACAAAACTGATGGCCTTGGTAAATCACGGAGAAGCAACCATGCATTGGCGATGTGGAACTCGTTCTACTGAGCCAAGCCTACGATCGTGGAACTCGAAATGGTTTTTTTTCATAACTAGCTGACCCGGTGTGCTTTGCTACTCCTTCCAAAAATAAATGTAATTTGTAAAAATTTATTCAAATTTAGATTTTTGTAAGCATTTTTTTAAACCAAACCTCATCATAGTTCAGAACCAACAACTTTGAAATGAGAGCTGGAGCTGGAGTTCGGAATTGGAATTCAAAGATGGTATATTATTTACTGAAACTTGATCTCTAAATTTGTTTTTTTCAAGATCTGAAATTTGTACTCTGTTTTTAAAGCTTCATAATGACTTAAATAATTTTAATAATTCATGGATTCTCCACCTTTTTTCCCAAAGTGGTAAGTTACGAACTTCCATAAAAACATTTGTCACATCTATTTTTGAGTTATGCCATATATCCGTACGTAAAAAAACCCTCTTATAAAATATGGTCCCTTTTTTGAAAAGCTCTTTATCTTAAACTTACATGGGAGCTCCCCCATCTTTTCCATTCCCCCCCCCCCCCCCCTGCTTGAAGAAGGTAATTTTTAGTTTAATTTATTTTATTAGAGAGGCTTGCTTGGTAGATTCGCCTATAGAAGAAGGTAGGCTGATTTAACCGGCTCGAGCTTCAGATGGTGTAGTTTTTGGAGTTAGAAAAGGATTTTCAAGAACCATTTTGAAAGAGATTTTTTCACCATCCTCGCCCTTCGAAGCAGTTTGAATATCTATCTTTTTTGCACCAAAATTATGTTAAAAAAATGTTTCGCCATATGCCACATTCGTGGACATGAGACATTATAGCTTGAAGTTTTCCCAAACAGCACTTATCATGGAATGAAAATTATCGATTTTATACAGTGCAAATTTCTTTTTTTAATTAAATTTATTAAAGCAAAAAATATAAATATTTAAAAAAAAATATCAGCTGCATCACTAAATAAATTCTCAGCGTTTTTATTTTCTCTTTAAAAGTCAAATATTTAAAATTGTTGGCAGAAGAAATTTCTTAGTTAACATTTGTCCCGTACATTGGGGCTTATTTTCAGATGCGCCAGAGTAATGGCTTTAAAATGGATTTAATACGTATTTCTGTTTGTTTGTTTCATTTATCAAGTTTCATTGAAATATCTGCAGTATTCCTGCAGTATAAATTTATGTTTGTTACTCCACTTTTAACGAATGCTGTTCAAAGCAAATGACCATCATTTACAAAGACATTTAAGAACTTTCAATATCCGCTTCAGTTTCAACATTCGGAATACCCCTTCTGGTCTTTCCAAAATACTGAATCATTTTGAAAATGAATTCCTCAAAGTTTGACGTTTGCCCTTGCCCCACCGTGTAAGTTGGGAATACTGTTTTTAACACTTTAAGGGTATACTAAAAGTGTCTCATAACAATTTTGCTTCCAATTGAGTATCATTTCTAAAGTCTCACGTTACGATTTGAACACTACTGTTGTAATTCGATGAGAACTTTAAATTTCAAGTAATTTTTTTTTCTCTTGTATGTTTAAGAATGATGTATAGTTTCTGTTCAAATTTTCCCTATTTTTACAAGTTTTTCAAAAATCGTTCTGATCCGGCAATGTCGTGGAAAATATTGCATGCTCATGTTAAAGATCATCGTTCTTTTTGGCAACTATTTTGATGACATCTAGCGAAAATTAGACATTCATCCAATACGATATAACAAAATGCAATTTCAAATAGCTTATCACCTGTTTTGACATATTTTGCCCCGGATTTCACTGGAATCCAATCTCTTTTTTAATAAACGTCCTAGAAGCGACAAGTCATCTTACGTCCTTTCAGCTAATGGTGATATTTTGAAAATCAAAGAGACCTCTTCTTTAAAAAAGATCTGATACATCTAGTTGTATATAATTGACTTAAAAACATGAGGACATTTGAATGGCAGAAATAGAAGATATCCAGCCAAATTTTGGAGCTATTCAAAATCAAGAAGAAAAAATGAAAAAATTGTTTTCATTTTTCTTCAAAACACATCAGCCAGTTTATTTGGATAAAATTCACTCAAAAAATGAGGTTGGACGCAAAATACATAACTGTGATCACGCGATTTGAATTTTTCTCTGATTTTGCAATTCTGGCAATCTAAGTGAGTCTAATCTTAATGAAAATTTGATATCTTCAGGACTAAGGTCTGTTCTCAAATTTCATTCACCAACTTCTTTCGTGAATAGCTGGTGATGATGGTTTTCGAGTACAGTCTTAAAATATCTATCAACAAAAGAGAAATTTTTTTGAAAAAATGTAGTGAAATTGTAAATAAGTAGTAAATAAGATTTCGAGGTTTTGGCCTTAGTTCTAAGTCGATATTGTTACTTTTGATTCGCTTTAGTCGTTCATCAAAATTTGATTAAGAATTTAAAATTTTGAGTTTAGAGTAGAACATTTTTGGACCCGAATGGGGGGGTTTAACCCTCAAACCTGTCCCCCCCCTCTTTCCTACGGCCATGTAAGGCATCAATATTTTTTTATATAAGCTTTTAACCTGTCTGATATGGGTATTCAAAACCTGTCTCTTATTCCAATATCTTATCAATTTGATCTTTGCTAGAGCTTCAATTAGTTGAATTTCTGATTTTCAAATTAATTAGAAAGAAAACCCGTAAACATTTTTGTTACCAAACTGTGTACGCACGTGTATTAAAGTTCTATATATTTAAACAAAACTATTGAAAATTTTATTTGAATTTTTTACGACTTTACATAACAAAAAAAAAAATCATGCTACGTGTCAAAAGCGGATTACTCCCAAAAGGCGCTGATTAGATATGTTGAACTATCAGCCATTTCGTCAATCGGCTGTATGCGCATTTTACCCAATATGCAAATTTAGGAACACTCGCACATAGAAGCAATGCTTATAAACTATGTTTTCGAATTTTTCTTCAACGCAGAACTACTGTAAAACAGGTGACATTGCAGAATATTGTTTTTAAGAATATTTTGTTATCATTACTAGAATTCAAAAGCTTTCAGTTCAGTGAAGATCAATATATTGGAATCCAAAAGAGATTCAGCGACTTTTTGTCAGTAGAGTCAATCTAGGGTTTTTATTTTTGGGATTCTAAGGCACTCAATTGGAATGTGTGAAGTAAGGGTTTAGATTTTCTTAGAAACCTGAAGAATGATACAAGCCATCAAATTTACAATACTGTCAAAATAAGAATAGTTAAGATATGGAATTAGCTAAAAGTCCATCAGCCAAATAAAGGTAAAGCTAAACTATTAACTCTAGTGAAATATATTTCCGAAGAGAAGTGTTTGGCTGTTAATGGTGAAAAAACAATCCCAAAATCATACAGAGTGAAAAATAAACCGTCTGACAACGTTCCAATGAAGATAGCCTCTCAGTATGCATACATTATTCATACCTTCATATATTTGACAAGCAGAAACGTTCTCATATTTTTGCGTGTGCAAACTGAAGAATAAACAAGCTGCTTTGGCACACAAAATATACCAACAAAGCAAAAAAAAAACACTGAAACGAAACCAACCCAGCCCCCGAGAAGGTAAAGGAAGCATGATAATTTCGGAGCGAATTTGCTCTACTGGAACATATCCATTATCACACCCTTATTGTTTGATTTTAATCCAGTCTGGGTTTAACTTACTTAGGTTGGAGGAATAAAAACAGCACCAGATTTCATAGCTCGGAAAAAAAACTTTTAAAAAGTAAACACTTGTTTCCGAATCATGTGTGCAGACTGTTAAAACTAAATATTCGAAGTTATCAAGCACATTTCTGTATTACTGGATGTAAACATAAAAAATGCTCCAAAATATCACTTATTCAATGAACCATTTAACTTTTGAACTGACACCTGTAAACGATATTGAGAAACTTTTAATTCCCTTTTCAAAATTTTAAAAATTTATGATAATTCTGTTCATTTGAAAATGTCTGAAAGTTTTTTTTGACACTCTGTATGTAACTTTTCATTTTTCAATTTTACAAACTAACTACCACGGAGAGTTAATAAGCAAATCGTACCCGCAGCCAAAATCTACAAACCGAGGCACATATTTATCCAAGTCTGCGCGCCGTCATCCGTCAGTCAGCAGCAATCCTTCTTGCCGCTTTTTCTTCCAGCAATAATGTTTCCAGAATATAAATATATGTATTTATATTCCTGACTACTGAACTCCACTTTGAAGAGGCAGCAGCAACTCTTCTTACCGGGTCCTCGAGGGGCAACAGGCACTTTTGCAAGTAACTTGAAAGATATTTCCAGAGTTTATGGGTCCCCAAATTGCCCCACCTTACCCCACGAATGTATGCGAATTCGACCCAGCAGAAGCAAACAAACCTAACCCTTTGCTGCTTCTGACTTGACTCTGCGATCAAGTTGTTAGCATTTGGCAAACAGTTCTAGTTTGGCAACACAAATTTATCTTCCGCTGAAGGAACTCTTGACTACTTACTGCGTTTGTGAAAGCTTTAATATTTTTAACAATTTTATTTTCAATGATTTCCATTGATGTATTATGAATATTTTATGAGTTCATTGACCGTCAATAGTTTGTTGCAATTTTTCCTGTTTTTTTTTTCCAAGAATCAAACGTGAAACATTCTCCTACTTGCAGACAGCAATGAAAAGTGCATGACTTCAACGATGTGCAGCGATGCGTTACGCGTTTAAATTTCTTCTTTCGTCTTTTGGATTACGAACTTACTTTTTAATTACTCCGTTGGATAATTTCTTGCTGAAGGATACTTGCTGAAAAAGTTTACCTTCGTCTCTCTCTTATGTGTTGCAAAGATTTAATCAACTCGATGATAAAGATGTCTGTCTACAAATTTTAATTATTTTCGCCGAGAATTTTTATTTCAAACTTGTTGAACGGAAATTTATTTCAAGTTTTTTAATTTTTTAATTTTTTTTTATAAAAGGACATTGACTGTAAATAGTTTGTTGCACTTTATTTCCGTATTTTTGAACCAAACGTGAAATTTCTTGTTTCTTCGTCTAAAATGAAAAGTGCATGACTTCAATGGTGCTCTTCAGTGATGCGTTACGCGTTCGAATTTCTTCTTTCTCCTTTTGGAATACAAACTCGCATTAGTAACTCTGCAAGTTAATTTCATGCTGAAGAATACATATTTCGGGGTGACCACAACTTTTATATTTTGGATTTCCCGGTTTTTCCCCGGTTTTTCCGGTCATACATTCATATTTAGTTTATTCAAGGCTTTGATTGCCTATTTTCGTCAAAATATTTCCAAATTTTCAACAAACTCAATTAATTTTGCTGCTTTATCACACTCATATCACTAAACATTTATTGGAAATTTTATAAATTGCATTAAATTTTCTCAATTTAAAAAAAAATCAAGCTACACAAAATAGTTATATGTACAAATAAGCTGGAGTTAATGACTCTATAATGAATGTATAATTTATTTTTAAAGGACCAAAATTCAGCTACACTTTTTCAAAATTGTCTCCTGGTTCATATTCGGTTTTGCATTTCATATAAAATTTGAATCACATTTCTCGAGATGATATGCATTTTCAATATTTTGATAATGGTTTGCCGAAATTAAAAAAAAAATATTTTCAAATTCGAAGTTCTTAAACTCAATTCTTACACAAAATTCAATCATTTAAATCATCGTTATGGCAATCCAAAACTAAAAACTCAGATTTATATTATTATCACATTTTGATTCAGATTCACAAAAGAGATTAAAAATAAATAATTGAAATATTGAATTTAGAATAAACCTGAACAACGGTATTTATTCAATATATTCATGAATGAGGTCTCAAAAACTTGGCTCATAAAATTCTGATTTGGAATAAGATTCGGGAATCGTTTTTTGTTTTTGTAAATTTCAGAATTCGTATGGGAATTTGGATACAGATTCAAAGTGCAATTTTTGGATTCAGAATTAAAAATTCAGATTCAGATTGCAGATTCAAAATTCAGAAAAAGATTTAGCTTGTCAATAAATTTTACAATCAACATAAATCATGAACTTAAGATTGCTAGACAATTCAATTTCCAGATTTAAAATTTTTTTTATCAAAATTAGTAAGCAAACACAATTTTGCTGAAAATCACGAATTAAAAGTAGAATTTCAGTTTCTTGTGTTATGCGAAAACCCAGATAATATTTTAAAAATCATCCACATGCTTCTTTATGAAAAATATTTGCTGTTAAAGAAATGTGTACCTGATCTTCACATGAAAAAAAATGAACAAAATTCTATATTTTCTCGGTGTGTTGTTTAATATATTAACACCAAAATTCAGCATTTTGTATTTCAGAAACCAGTAGGCAAAATTCAGCTTATTAAATATATTTGAGTAACGAGAAATTTTGTGTTAAATTTTGAAGAATGAGGTTTCATTGTTTGATCCATAACATTTGAATTATGCTGTTCCATAGAGCATACTAGCGGCAAGCAAAAAACTGGCTTCATTTAAAGCCAAATTTCAAACTGATATCAATTGTGCATCAAGTAAATTTGATACGAAAATCTGATGATTTTTATCTCTATCTATTCTTTTTAAATTGATTTATTTTCATGAAGGTAAAAATCTTTGAATTTGTAAAATAATTTGGAAGATTGGGTTTGTTGGATTTGAGAATAGAATATTTTTTTTTTAAATGGAAGGCTTTATTAAAAAATGATGCTAAAATCAACTAAATTTGTCTTACCAGACTCTTATACAAATTCTAAGATTTAACCATCGATGAAAGCAAATAAGGCTTACCGTTTAGGCTTAAGATAAATTTTCTAAAGGCACAATTAAATTCGAAAGCTTTTGATGTTAAAGTACTTAAAAATTATTAATAATATAGTTACAAACATAATCTGTTTGAATTTTGTTTTGTATTCCTGCATTGTTGGGCCAAAATATTTGGTAAAAATTAGTCACCAAACACCCCATGAGTCGGTTCTTCCTACGGCCCTGTTCCATAGTCTACAATTTTCAGTTCTGTGTATTATTCAACAGCATATCAATGTTAAGGATAATAGAAAAATAAGTTATTTAAAGATTTGTAATGCAAAAAATTTAAGAATAAACAGTGGAAAAGATACAGTTATTTCTTCAATATAATACTGCATTTTCCTCAATATATGTTTTTAAGTGAGGTTCTCAGGAAGACAAATTTTAAAGGTTTCTGTAGAATCAAACTAGACTAAAATTTTATGTTAAATACTAGCTGATCCCATACGAACTCCGTTTCGCTTTCAATTCAGAATATGCCATGAACAGTTTAAATGAATGTCAATTGTCAGGCATTTTCCAGGCGCATTTTCGAATGTATTGTTGAGCAATCATTGCAAAAATGTGGAACATATTATATGTTCGATCACTTTTCTGTCGTTTGCTACTAAATTTGAAATCAGGAATCAATTGACCATGGCAAAAAAAACCCGAATATGAATTTTTGTCTTGATGCGATACAAACTCACGTGATTGTTGCTGAAACAAATTTAACAGTTAATATTGAAGATCCCCTTTTTTGTCCTTTGATATAAATATTTGAATAAGAAATAAATTGACCGCCCCAACCCCCGTGTATAAATTGCTACTCGATCATTGCAGATCGGTGGCCTTTTTTATGAAATTTGATTTCTGAAATCTATTGCCTTTTCCTCAAAACTCCCGTGTGCAAATTTTCAAAACAATCCATTGCATAATAACGTCAATATCGCAAAAAAAAAAAAAACAGTGAAAAGTTAATATGGACCACCCCTGACCCAAAATTGAATGATTGGAATAATTATTAGTCCTAAATAATTACTATGCACAAATTTGCACCTCATTCCGATGTATAATAACGTTAATGTCGCAAAAATAGTGAACAGTCAATATGGACGACCCCTTTGGCTGGTCCCTTACACAAAATTTGATACCAGCAATCAATTGCATGTCCCTAAAAATATCCGAGCGCAAATTTTCTTCTCAATCCGATGAATAGTAATGTCAATATCACAAAAATATTGAAAAATTAATATGGACGACCCCTTTTGCCGACCCCTCACACTAAATTGGATACCTGAAATCGATTGCTTGTCATTCGAACCACTCATGTACCAATTTTCATCTGATTCCGATGTATAATAACGTCAATATCGCAAAAACAGCGAACAGTGAATACGGACGACCCCTTTGGCTGACCCCTTACAAAAAATTTTATACTGGCAATCGATTGTCCGTCTCTAAAAACATCCGAGTGCAAATTTTCATCTCAATCCAATGAATAATAACGTCAATATCACAAAAATATTGAAAAGTTCATATGGACGACCCCTTTTGCCGACCCCTGACCCCAAATTGAATACCTGAAATCGATTTCTTATCATTTAAAACCCCCATGTGCAAATTTTCATCACTATCCGACGAAAAATAACGTCAATAACGCGAAAACAATTATTGCCTTGTATGGACGACCCCCTTCAGAAGGGGTCAACCGAAATTCTGAAAACATTTTTCATCATTCCTGGTCCTAATGAGCATCCATGCCAAATTTCAGCTTTCTAGCTCTTAAGACGGCTGAGCCTATAGAGGACAAACAAACAAACAAACAAACAAACAAACAAACAAACAAACAAACAAACAAACAAACAAACCCACAGAAATTGCTTTTTATATATATAGATTTGGGTCAAAACTTAGTTGAACAGTGGACAAACAAGGTGTCAAATTAAAAGGAACTCAAAAGTTTACTAGAATACAAGAGTAAGAACTACTACCACCAATTAAATGTAGAATTAACTTATTTTCAAAAAAACAGCTTAAAAATTTATATGTTTTTGATCATTTCTTTGACATTTGTTTGAACCAATTGATGAATGTCATATGACTTTGTTTGTACACACATTTCTGTGTTTTATCTAGATTCACAAGTTTTCATAAGCCACAAACACAACATTTTTAAATTCTTTAGGAATATTGCCTCTACAAGAATTATTCTATTTTAAAAATATCTAGAAAAAGCTTACTTTTTTTCATTTCATAAAACTATAAACTATGCATGAAATTTTTGTAGTTGCCTTTGTTTTCAAACAGTTGTTCTCTAACCTTAACTACATCTTATTCGAAGAAGGTATGACCAAATAATAAACTTGTCACGATATTACTTTCTAAATTAACTCTTACCGGATGATTCGTGAGTTTTTTTAAATTTTGTTTTAGTTTTTAGTTACTGTTTGTAAATGGCCTGTTGTTTTATTTACTGTTAATGTTTTTGAAAGTCCATTTAAAACACAGTTCCACAAGTGAAAGAAAAATGTTTTTAAAAAAATTACAAAATAACTAATACAAAAATAGTTGAATAACTTTAAAAAAATGGATAGTTTAGACAATTGCTTGGTTGTCGCAGCATGAAACTATAGGTGTCCGTTTGCTCATTCATTGTTTTACTTCTGCACTCGTTTGTAAATTTGTAATGATTAACATAATAAAAATCTTAACGGCTTTTAAACATATAATGTTGAGCATGAAAATAATGTTTATGTTTCAAAATTGAAATAAAATTCCTACATTTAAATTCTTTCGAAAAATAGTTTCGATAGTTGAAAGTATTGCGTATCTTTTTATTTATCCCTTATGAAATTCTCAAATTTGATCTACACGAACACTTAAACATCGCAGAAATACTTTTATTATTGGGAGCTTATGGAAAAAATGTGGGTGCTTCAAATTCAGTAATTAAGTGAGCTAGATCCAGTTCTCTTTATTCTTATCTCTTTTTTTTCTTTTTTGATGATGTGTAAACTAGCTTAAAGACTTCAAAACAAGGTCAGATAGATTTACGTTGATGAAAATGGTCTATTGAAAGACTTACTAATAGGTATTCTTTTCACAAATTTCAATTCAGAATTTAAAATATATTAATCGAAATGACACTTTGATCAAGAAATTTTGACGAATGATTTTTGTTAAGGCCAAATTTCAAAAGCATTGACAAGTTTTGTATTCATGTCTTCAGCAATCATGTAAATCTAGATAAAATACACATTTTTTTGGATAAACTAAGTCATATAAAATTTATCTTCTGGTTCAAACATTCTAAATGCCAAAGAAATTATCGAAAACTTTTTTTTAAACTATTTTTTTCTGATTTTGAAACCTCGACTTAAATATTTTTAAATATTTTTTCTACATTTTAGTAGTGGATATCTTTATCTACAACTTTGCTCATAAATCTGTAGAAAAATTCCTAAAAGTTCACGATTTATAATCCATATAAAAATATTTGAATTTTCAAAACATCCGAAGCAAAAAGTACTGTAAACTGGGGGAACTTTGATCATCGGGGAAACTTTGATCAACATGAAATAATCAGAAATAATCATAATTAACTAAGCCTGAAGTTGAAATATCTGAAAACTGTTTTCTACGTTTGAAAGCCTATAAATTGAGTTTCAAATAAGCTTAATTTGGTTCGTAGTTGGAAAATTTTTGAAACAATTAAAATGTAGTTGTAAAGTTTTTAAAATTTCTGAATTTTCGAAGATTCACAAACAAACACCTCTCCTGATAAAATGATAGCATTTAGAAGCAAATGAGTTATTTTATGTTAAAGTTTAACTCTAATCCATTGTATAGGTATAGTTGTAGTGTTATTTTTGGGGCCATTCAGTAATAATTTTTGGATTTTATAAAAAAACGAACATTTTTTTTGAGAAAGCCAGTATAGAACAAATGGCTCAAAACCCTATCAAATGGTTAAGTTTGAAGAAAAAAAAAGGGAACAGTGGAAGGACCTAAAGAATTGCATAGAGGTTAAATTTCATTTACTTTTGATGCCAAATGTTTATAATTTTTGCCCCTAAATGTATGCAACAACATGTACATCTTTTGAGTACACATATTTGTTTTTAAAGAAATCGTTAAAAAATTCAATTGAGTCTAAACAAAAAATGCTGAAATTGATGTTTGAAGCCATTTGTGTTTAATGGCATCAAAATAATAATTTTGAAGATGATGAGATACGTTACGACAATGTTCCCCCAGTTTATAGTAACTCTTTGATGAGATTGAAAAAAAACCTCTGGAGGGTTTTAAGTTTTCACATGTACTTCAAAACTAGCGATGAGAGAGATGGTTTCCAATTTAAGTGTTGCAATGTGTGTGTAATGAACAAACTCTTTTATTTATCATTATTCAAATACAAGGATTTTTTCTTAAATACTTTACTCGGAACACGAATATATATTGTAAGGGAGATACAATGCATTGTTGAATAGTTGTAACATTTTGAAGATTTGAACCGTTGCTTTCAATCTTCATAAACACACCCTCATTCGAAAGCTCTTGTAAATTCTTTACAGTGTTGCTAAAAATCCCTAAAGCTATTTTGAGTTTTTTTTCCAAATTTTTACCACAGATCAAGTTAAAAGTTTTATTATTTCATTCGTGTTTTTCTAAATCTTCGTAAACTTTAAAGTATTTGGGAATTTTCAGTATGAATAACGACCACTTACATATTTGAATTTAAAAAAGTAAAATTCGATAGCCCAGCTTGAAAAAAGAGAATCTTTTCCACAAACAGTTTGTTTGATGACAGAAAGTTTTCAATTTGTTGTTTTGAAGCTACAAGAGACACAGTGCCGTACTTGAAGATGATTTTAGATTTATTTCTAATTGTTTCATTTTCCTGTGTTTAGCTCTGAACTAAACACTTTCACTGGAAAATTATAATAGACAAATTTTTGTTCATTTTCAAGTATGCAAAAAAAGAGATCTAAATTCATGCGGACATGAACAAATTTAGAGAGACTTTTTTTTATTTTAATAATTTTTTAGAGACAGTTTGAAACTCTAAGTTCCGATAAAAAATGTGAGTTTTTTTTTCATTTAGAGGTTATTGAAGGAAATTCAGAATAATTTTGAATTTTTAAACTTATGAGATATACTCTTCTGAAAAATGTGTTTGATCTGTTGTATTCTGACTCGGAAAATTCAATTACAATTCAGAATTTTGGTTTGAATCTATGAATCAAAAATTAATTTTTACTTTCATGTGTATTTATCCCGGTTTTGGTTCTGAATTCACGGTTTTCCTGGTACGATTTACAATTCTCGTTTTTTCCCGGTTCTGTGGTCGCCCTGCATATTTTCTGAAGCTTTGTCTTCTGCTTTTAGTTTTACCTAGGAGAGATAAGGGCATAATAAGTACCCGGGGCGAACAGGACACCCCTCTTTTCTAAGGAAATACGTATTTTCTCGAATAAATTTTCACGAGGAACAGTTTTGTGGTTCCTATAGTATCAATTTTTCAGCAAAAAAGAAATCTCCTTATCATCTTTACAGAAATGTTTAAAAAATCGGAAAATAAGCACTTATATGATCGTTAAATCATCTTGATCTATTATGTACGCACTGCAACATGATGTACACCTTGTTGTTCAATATTACCCATTATGAAATTTTGATTATTCACTACAATCAATTTCAAAACGAGTTTTATCTTTAACCTTTTGACTCGGGACGAACAGAGCACTATTGATCGGGGCATGATGAACATTTTCGGCCGTAAAATTTAGCAGCGAATTCAATTCGATGAAGTCAACTGAATTATAAAAGTACAGCTTGATTAGTTTATAACTGACGATTTAGCCTATTGGTAAGGTGGCGGAGAAGTAATCAGAAGTCTCGAGTTCCATTTCTGGTCGAGACAATTTTTTTTTCATTTACCTTAACCAAGTTTTGAAAGCACAAATAAATTTTATTTCTGATTCTAAAAATAAAGATCAATTCTAAATTAGGGAGTTGATTCCCAAAGAGGACCACAGAATAAAAGAGATACAAATTTATCAATTCTTTAGTCTGATTCAGAGACACTGGATTGATTTAAGAGTATCAATCCGTGTTTTGGGACCGGAACACTATTTCGGACCGAATACAGAACTCGCGATTTAATTTAAAACTCAAACTAGTTTCACTTAAATTGAAACTCTTTTATTTCGATTCGAACGACTGGTGGTTTATTGATTGGGTGTTTACACGGCGACGGATTGGTTTGGACTGTTTTTTCTACACTTGTGTTTTACAAAAAGTGGCGAAATAGAGAAATGTATATATGGCAAAAGTTCTCTACAACAAACACATGTACATTATTCAAGTATTAAACACTGAGAGGAAAAAGCATAACTTTAGGTAAACAATTCTCTTTTGCTCTTCAATGAACAGAGCTTATCTCTCCTAACTCCTATGAGATATTTTAGATGTGTTTCAGATGGTCTAAATTCCCGTTCCCTTCTGTCGTTTTGTTCTCTCACTACCACTAGGCCAGGGACCGCAATGTTTATACTTCAACAATCCGTTTCAATCAGATTTAAGAGTATAAATTATTTTTAGATGTGTTTTAAGATTCTCATAATTTATCGTCAAAATTATTTTTACGCAAAACAACTTTTTTTTAATAAAAATGTTTCCTTAAAAAATTTATTTCTCAAGATATGACATTCAAGCCATGTTCGAAAGAGCAAATGCCAAATGGTTCCGAGAAATAGTTGATTGATATGTTGTAAAAGACACGTACCTTGAGGAATATCGAAGGTGACAATTTTATTCTCCCGGTACTTATACGGTCTTTCCCATTCCCCTTCCTTCTTGGCTCTCCTCGAGGTGACTTCCCACAAACCTGTCAAAACTCAACAAACAACGTCACACCCACACGTGATTTGATGCAATAAAATCCACAGCACACAACGCATCAAAACAGCAACAGCACCATGTCAGTCACCCAAAACGTGTGGCGTGGTCGTTACGCGCGTAGGCTCCATCCACCAAAAACCGAATAACGACAACCACAGGGTGCGAAAACAAAATATTATGGCTAACTTCATACTTATCCGATAACTTCTAAGCTCAGCTGAGATATTCCCTCCTCACATTAGCCATGACATGGAACGATACGAGACAGGAGGAAATGCCTCACGGATCAGCAGCATCTTGGCTGTCGGTGCCATTTTCGAAAGGTGATACCTATGTGCCATTAGTGTTTTCCTGCACTGAACGTAAGGGAAAATAGATATTTTCAAAATTGATATAGATTTGGTAACTGCTGTATGTTTTTTCCTGAAATTTAAGTCACTTAACGATAATTACATGAAAAATAATTGTCATTTTTTCCGCCTTAATGACAAAGAATTTCATCATTTAAGCTTTACAATATTACACCAAAACGAAATATCATAGTAGGATGCCAAAATGTTTCGAATTTAAGCAAAGACTGTATGAAAGCATAACTTATTTTATTTATTTACATGGTTTTCCGCCTCACGACATAACCTGATTAACAATATTCCTCCAATTCACTCGGTATATGGCAAACGTTCTCCAACTTCTCGGACATCCCACATTCGCCAGATCACGCTTCACTTGGTCTAACCACCTCGCTCGTTGCGCCCCTGCTCGTCTCGATCCTACCGGATTGGTAGCGAACACCTGTTTTGCAGGGCAGTTGTCTGGCATTCTTGCAACATGTCTTGCCCAGCGTATCTGGTCAGCCTTAACCACCTTCTGGATATTGCCGTAGAGCCGCGCGAAATCGTGGTTCATCCTTCGCCTCCCCACTCCCTTCTGCTGCACGTTCGCCAAAGATGGTTCTTAACTGATAATTCGTCACTGGATCTCACAGCTGGTGTCATTGTGTGCGGTCACCAGTGAGCCGAGATAGACAAAGTCTTCGACTATGTCTAGCTCGTGACCTCGATCGTGACGTCGATCGTGACCTTGTTATTACTGGACAAGCGGGCTAGGTCAGTCTCGGATCCGCAGGCGAGCATATACTTCGTCTTGGACGTATTAATCATTAACCCAATCCTGCCTGCTTCGTGTTTCAGTTTGTGGTAGATCTCCTCCACCCCCGCAGATGACCTGCCGACTATATCAAAGTCATCGGCAAAGCAGATATGTAAGTTGACTGGATCTGTTGAAAATCGTGCCCCGCATTTCGCCCACCGCTCGTCGAATAACACCTTCCAGCGCCACGCTGAACATCATGCAGGATAGACCATCGCCTTATCGAAGCCCCCTGCGCAATTCGAATGAACTCGACAATTCACCCGAAATCCGCACACAGCACTGCGTTCCATCCACCGTCGGTTTGATCACTCTGGTCAGCTTGCCGGATAGTATGGATAGCTCGTCACGGTCGATCGTGTCGTATGCGGTTTTGAAGTCGATCAATAGATGGTGCGCAGAAACTTGGTATTCAGGGCATTTTTGGAGGATTTGACGAAGTGTGAAAATCGGGTCCGTCGTGGACCGTCCTTCTATGAAGCCGGCCTGATGATTGCCCACGAATCTGTTTGCTTGTGGCGTTAGGCGGCGGAATAGGATTCAGGACAATACTTTGTAGGTGGCATTGAGGACAGTGATCGCTAGAAAGTTCCCACACACTCCTAGTCGAACCCGCCATTCAATCGGCTCGTTCCACATGCCCGATGACGTTCTCCGCTGCGCTATTGATGGCTGTCTTGATGGTATCTCAACAGTCCTCGAGAGGGGCTTCGTCCAGCTTGCTCTCTACCGGCAGCGCTGTTTCGAGCGATTGCGCGTAGTATGCTGCGACCTCAAGTTGCTTCAGTCGTGCGATATTCAATCGAGGCGGGCATCGGTTTCGTTGTTCACTACGGAGAGTTTAGAGCGCATCGTCACCATCACCAGATAATGGTCTGACTCGATGTTGGCGCCTCGGCAGGATCTGACGTTGATGATGTCTGAGAAGTGCCGGCTGTCGACCAAAACGTGGTCGATCTGTGATTGCGTTTGGTACGATGATCTCCAGGTGTACTTGTGTGGAAGTCAGTGCTGGAAAAAGGTACTAGGTAAGGTTCGTTTAGAGGCGGCGAAATCTATTAGTCTGAGGCCGTTTTCGTTTATCATCTGGTGCGCACTGAACCTTCCAATTGTCGGTTTAAATTCCTCCTGCTGGCCGACCTGAGCATTAAAATCCCCGATGACGATCTTGATATCATGTTTTGGGCAACGGTCGTATTCACGCTCCAGCTGCGCGTAAAATTCGTCTTTGTCGTCACCGGAACTTCCGAGGTGAGGGCTGTGCACGTTGATGATGCTGATGTTGAAGAACAGGCCCTTGATTCTCAACCGGCACATTCGTGAATTGATCGGCCACCACCCGATCACGCGCTTTTGCATCTTTCCCATCACTATAAAAGCTGTTCCAAGCTCGTGTGTGTTGCCGCAGCTCTGGTAGATGGCACGACCATCTGGGTACGTTCGTACCGTGGAGCCCTTCCAGCACAGCACCTGCAGTGCTACGATGTCGAATTTGCGGCTCTTCAATTCGTTGAAGAGCACGTGGGTACTGCCCACAAAATTTAGAGATCGGCAGTTCCATGTTCCAAGTTTCCAATCGATAGTCCCTTTTCGTCGCGTGGGTCTTTGCCGATTTCCATCCGAAATTTGTAGTTCGTTGATCGTTGCTTAAGTTTTTTGTAGTCACGGGCTCGCAAGGCCCGCAGCTAACCCCACTATCTCGCAGGAGGACCGTCGTGATGTTGCTGTTTTGGGTCCCGAACACCACCAGGACGTTGTTGCACTCCGCACGCCGCCCCTGACATGGAGAACAGACGCGTACGAATCCACCTAACTCAGTCTGCATGCGACCAAAGCATCCACCGGGGTTGGGTACCCGATCTCCGCTAAGGTTGCTCGCACCCCAGCTAGCACCACGGGGAGGTAAAGAGTCGGAGTTGTGAGACAAGAGGTGATATGATCACTACCCAAAGGTTGGGTTTATGGGGTCTCGAGTTGCACATTGTCTACCGTTCGCCAGACACAACTATGCATACAACACACAAATCGTTCCGTTTTCAAACCGCGGACAGATTTGACTTCTCGAGATAATTTAACAAAAGAATATTGATGTTTTAGGTTTGTTTACCTGTGACTTCGGTTTTTTTTTATGATTAAGGGTTCAATTTTTTTACTGTGCATTG
The DNA here is from genome assembly GCF_029784155.1 of Uranotaenia lowii. Classification (NCBI taxonomy): domain Eukaryota; kingdom Metazoa; phylum Arthropoda; class Insecta; order Diptera; family Culicidae; genus Uranotaenia; species Uranotaenia lowii. The sequence goes on from NW_026598101.1 coordinate 21,953, forward strand.
TGGTATCCTACACGGAAAAAAATTGAGTGGCTATCCCAAAGACGTTGTCATGATAATTTTACCATTTCTGCATTATAGAATTTTCAAACACGAATAGTATAACATCGATATTGTGAAAGTGCGCATGAAACATTCCCCCTTATTCTGCGCCGCGCGTGAGGTGATGATAGTCGAGTCACCCGATTTCAGTAATCGCTTCAGGTGAGAAACGTCTTTTAGAATGAACTTTTTGAGTTCTTATTCTAATCTAGTAGTCACCGTGAGTAACAAATCGTATGCTCTGTCACATCGGCTTCGGGAATAAGGTGACAAGACTCACGTGACTCTGACTCGACTCGACTATTGTCATGTCACGCGCGGCGCAGAATAAGGGGGATTATTGAAATTACTATGTACCTGGTAATTTTCGATAACTCTCAATGTTTTTTTGTCGAAAATACTATGGTCATGATAATTTCATCATAATTTCTATTACAACTAGCGTCCGCATAGTAATTTAGACATTGTGGCACCAGTTCATATCAACAATATACTAAGCACATGATACTTTTGAGAACAAAATATATTTGACTCAAAAATATCAGTGCGTATGAAAATTTTACTATGGAAACATTCTTGTTGTTTATACTTATTAAGGATCATAAATCATCAAACCCGAGAGTAAACAAACAAATTTTGAGCTGCTTTCAATTTTCATAACTTTGAAAATCTTTCCAGAGCATCGGGAGAACACACTAACATTGACTGACGTGTGTTGGAAGTGTGAATTTTAATGATTTTAATTATGTTATACAGCATGCATGGAAATAAACAAACAAACATACATAGTAAATTTACTATTTAAATCAAGCTCCTCGCTCCTCCTTATCTTTATCATAACACATACTAGTTTCTTCGTGAAACATATAAATTTTACTAGACACGAAGTAAAACAGTGCATTATTTCATTGACAGTTTTACTAAAACGCAGTCGAATTTACTATGCCTAGCCAAATTGAGCACATGCTAAAATAGCTATGCGTAAGGTATTATAAACAACAAAACATATTTGACTCAAATATGGTTGTTCATTTCTCCCCGAGCGGCTTGAAAAATGCAACTCAGTGAACTTTTCGTTCTAAAACACTTGCCCTGCTCTGTTAAGACGCCGGGCGTACCTACACCCAATCAAAGAGAAGAGAACGCTTCGCCAGGGTGAGAGCAAGAGAAAAAAATCTTCACATTAAGTGTAGGGGAGCAGCGCTAAAGCAACTCAGTGGGCTTGGTTCTTTCCCAACAAGAAAAGGAAGAAGAAGAAGCAATATCGTTTCGTGCTGTTTGTTTGCACACTGTGGTAGGAAGAGAAGGAAAAAATACACTTCAGTTGTGTGTTTCGGGATTTCTCCTGCTCACACAGTAGTGTTGCTATTGGGGCACCGGTTTTACTCGGCACTTGGCTTCGGCTGTTCTCGGAAACGAGTGTAGAGCATTTCGGAATGAAGTGTGGTGCTGTGGTGCTAGAAGATAACGGTGCGATTTACACAGCGCACTGTCAGATTTGAGAAGTGCGGATCAACCATGGGCTCAAAAATATGGTTGCCTGTTGTTCTTTTAAACCACGGATTTAGTAGTTTTACTATGCTTTTTTGTGTGTGTAGGGATCGCACTGCAGTGCACTGTTGTTGTTTCTAACTGGAAAAATGGACTAATCAAAAGCATATTGACTTTAGTACTTAAAAGGTAATACGGTCAAAATTTGGTCAATATCAACTTGACGTATTTCTTTCAATTTTGCATTTAAAAAACCTGAGCACCCCTCATTTTGAAGGTGTGTGTGTGTGTGTGTAGAATGTTGCTCCTATTTTGATTTTGGAATTCACTCTTCAGTTGTCAAAATGCCGTCCAAGGAAGAAGAGCAGCGTAGAGAGTTGCCGGTAGTTTCAAGCGAAACCCTAACCTCTCTCTCCGAAATGCCGCAAATAAGCTGGGTGTATCGTCTACAACCGTGCATCGAACCAAAAAACGAGCCGGACTATCGACTTACAAGAAGGTAGTGATTCCAAATCGCGTTGATAAACAAAATACGACGGCCAAAGCGCGATCCCGGAGGCTGTACACGACGATGCTGACGAAGTTTGACTGCGTGGTAATGGACGACGAAACCCACGTCAAAGCCGACTACAAGCAGCTTCCGGGACAGGAGTTTTATACGGCAAAAGGAAGGGGAAAGGTAGCAGATATTTTCAAGCACATGAAACTGTCAAAGTTCGCGAAGAAAAGCGGCATTTTCATAGCTTCCGGGACTGTCAACCAAGAAATTTACGTGAAAGAGTGTTTGAATAAACGTCTGCTGCCTTTCCTGAAGAAACACGGTTGTTCCGTACTGTTTTGTCCGGATTTGGCATCTTGCCATTACGGTAAGGAGGCCATGGAGTGGTACGCCGCCAACCACATGCAGGTGGTTCCCAAGGACAAGAACCCTCCCAACACGCCAGAGCTCCGCCCAATTGAGAAATACTGGGCTATTATCAAGCGGAACCTAAATAAGACCATAAAAACTACTAAGGACGAGCAGCAGTTCAAGGCAAACTGGCTTTCCGCGGCGAATAAGGTGGACAAGGTGGCTGTACAAAATCTGATGACAGGGGTTAAGCGTAAGGCCCGGGAATTCGGATTTGAAAAAGCGGAAGCAAAACTGAATATTTTTTTCTGAATTTTATACTAATTAAACTTGAAAAAGAAATTTAATTTGATTTTTTAAATAAACGATTTGACCGATTTACACGCATTTTCCCTTGATCAAATATAGACCGTATCACCCTTTACACAAGTCTCCTGACCGGGTGTTGTCCTACTCAAAAGTATCTATCAAAAAAGGATAAACATAATTTAAAACGGTTACTGCAGGTTCGAAGGTAAATTGCTGAGCTCATTTAATGCTGCGTCCTTCTAATACCTACATCACATCTTCCAACATATTCTATTAGGATGAGAGGCGTAATCAGCCATCAGCTAGCTCTCAAATCAATAGTGACCGTGACAGCATGAAGTAATTACCATGGGGTAATTAGCATCGGGTGATTACCACATTACCTTCGTTAGAAAATGAGATTGTCACCCCGAAACTCATTTAGAATACCACGAAGAAGTTTCATTTGAATACCGTTTGGAACTCTAGGAAAGTAAGATTTTTTTGGCAATTCATCAGCTTCTCTCTTGTGCTTGTTTCTTAAAATAATAGTCTGAAAGTTTGATTTTTGAAATTTTGTTCTGCATTTCCGAACTTTACGTTTTAAATGTTAATGATAGCTCTTAACATTTCTCAAATTAGCGTAACCTTTGTTATTACCTCGATTGTTCCGCCTTTTGTCCGCAGACAATCTTTCTGTTCTAAATTAAGGTTGCGAGCTTCTAATGAATCTCCCTCGATTTGCCTGTTTACGTGGTGATCTTTTGGGGAATGCTTAATCAGATGAAGATCCTACTAAGTAGGTACATACCTAAATGTCTCGGTGATCTACAGAGCAGAAAAATGGTTCACATATCCTTAACAATTAAGAAAATTGCTCAATTCAGTTTACCCTAATTCATCTTCCGTGTGTCCGTCGTGTATGTCTCTTGAAAGGGCATTCATAGAGAGAATACAAATGAACCGACCGAGGAAGACCGACTCAATCCATCAGAGAGCAGAAACACCCGCGCATTATCATCAAACTCCATTAGGCTCATGTGCCGTCTTTTTGGTTTTCGTCGCTTCCACCCCCGCACCTGGTCCAGGGATGGGTTCAAAAAGGTTCCGCGCTGCCGTCAGCGTTGATGCTCGCAATCCATCTTCGGTCGGTCTTTCCATCCAAGAGACTTTGGCCGGGTTGTTGATTTTCCGTGGGCCTACCTTCTTTCTGTCGCGGCTCATCCGCGTCTTTTTCTCGATCGTCTGAATGATGGCGAGCATAATGTGGAACGCAACGCGAATCGCGGTGGATCTTTCTTCATTGACTGACTCTGGAGACGATACACTTAGGAATTACAGCTCAGCGAAATCTGATGGGGGGTGGGCGTTTATGATGAAGCCTCCCACAATCAAATGCGCCTGGCGGCAGTCGGTGGTCCTAAAAGCCAAACAAAAACAAAAATAAAAACAACCAGCGTCAAAACATGGTGTAGGAAGCATGGTTTTGATTTGGTAAACAAACCTCAAACCGGTTGAGGAGCATGAATGAGAAAAAGCAAAATACCTACAGGCACCATGCTAATCTCGAGTAACATCAGACAGTCTCAACATAAACTGGTGGCGCGCGAGCGATGAAGAAAACTTGTTAAAAACTTATGCGAAGATGACTGGCGCGACTCGCACGCTGTCCATCAAGGTCCACGATTTTATGAATGAAAATATCGATTCCGGCCATGATCGATAGCCCATTATGCTGTGCCCACACTTTGAGTGGGCGGCCGTAGTATTTTGGCGACCTTGAGTCCGACTAACCGTCGGAAGCGCTGAACCAAACGCTGTTTTTTTTCTTAGTGGCGCCGTCACCGGCTTTCTGCCTAATTACTTAATCAGTACCCGCGCCATGTGCTTGCGCGTGGAATCGCGTTTTGCCTTAAACGGGGACGGATGCTGGGGGCGATCGCGTGGTTGCAAACTCCTTCGTCATGAACCCTTTTTTGAGATCATACGAGGAACAGCGCCCGTATCAGATTATACTCCAACGCTTTTTACAACCCTGTACAACGACGTAGGGGTGCTAGTGGTTAAGAAGGCGTTCTGAAGCCTAGTATTTTTTTCAATCGTTTTTAAATTATGAATGAATCGAAACATGAATGAAATCTCCTTTATAATCAGGACAACAGGTGCGTAGGCGAAAGTTAAGAACGGTGCCGTACCCACGGATCTTTTGTCGCGAAGGTCGATGTACGCCTTCTAGCGATATCGTTCCGATATGCACGTGGGAGAAATTGAATCCAAATGCTGACGATTTCGAATGGCAAAGCAGTTGAAATTGAACTAGTCCCAACCATGTTTTGCTGCAGGAGCAACATAGCAGCAAATAATTGAACGAGTTCGATCTCTTTGAAGTTTCTTTTTAAAGGTGGATTATGAAATCTAAATTAAAGAATTGAAGCAATTTGGTTCCTTCTAGAATACAAAAAGATATCAGTTTGTGCGAAAGTGTTTTATGCATTCTTTCATTTATTCCTGGTTTTAGGAACGTTAATCTCTCGTTTTGCATGGTTTTCAGAATAACATTTTTATTCATTAAATTATGAAATTTAATGCAACGTTAATAATGTTCTTACTCAGATTAGGGAAGAATGCCACATAGTGGTTAATTCTTGGCAAAAAAACGCTTACCCAGATTATAAAGCCCAAAATAAATCTATGAGCAATAGATAAAACCGTTTCAAGCATATCTAGCAACAAATTCAGAAAAGAATCAAAATAATACGAAATGAAAAATTTAACAACGCGGAGAACACAAAATTCATAATCTTGTGCGCAAATATGTTATCAGTTGTCAGCATCGCTGATTGAAAAAATAACTGAGAGCCCGCTTAATATCAAAAAGTTTACGATCCTTCATTCAAACCGCTAATCACTAGCTGAAAATTAAAAAAGTATACGCAGGTTTCTTGAAAAAAAAAAATTCAAACATAATATTACTTAGACAAATGATGCTTTAAAATAGGATGAAAAGGGAAAGTCTTGGGTTTGAACATGAAATATTTTTGCACTTTTCAGCTCCGTTAGTCTATGATTCAAAAGCATACAAACATGTTTATTAGAATGTGTCGAATTGCAACTTTTCTCGAATTTCGAAAACACCATAGTCTAAAAAGTTTTTTTTTGGTCAAAATGAACGAAAGAATTTTCCCAGATTTTTTATAATGAGATTTAGGTATGTACTTGGGTTATGATTTTAAAATTTGTATAGAACATCCAGACCATCCTGTCAAGTTTTCCGTTGGATTTTTAAAAATATAATTCAAACAAGAAAGCACTTGGTTCAAATTCTTGGAATGTTCTGATAAAATGATCTACAAATTTTCTAACGTTTGCAATAAAATTACCAATTTAGAGTTATTAATTGCAACACACGATTGGGGAAAATAGTGTATAAACCGCGAAGAATTTCAATATCTTCCATCCTTCATGAACCAAATCAATCAAAATATACTTTCTTTTAGAGAAAATGTTTAAACCCTAATTCCTCTATATTTTGTAAACCATCCAGAAAAACACTGATTTGAACTACACAATTTAGAACAAAATAGACCTATCTTGTATGATTTTTTTCGAGGAATTTAATGAAGGATATTTGAACCACCACACGCATCGGAAATGGATTACGGCCATTTTACCCTCAATTCGCCTACATTTTTTCAATTAATTGAGCAAAAGCATGTTCGGACTCGAAAATTTTGAATCGAATGAAACCTATCTTGTGTGTTTTTTTTCCGAGGAATTGAATAAAAGCTGTTTGGAGTTGTGGCTGTTTTGACCTCCATTTCCCAATTTTTTTTTAATATTTCAGAAAAAACACGTTCTGACTTGAAAATTTTGAGCCAAAGAAAACTTATCTTGTGTGTTTTTTTTTCGATAATTCGAGTGAAGGCTATTTAAGTCACCGCACGCTTCCAAAAGTGGAGTTATGGCTGTTTTACCCTCTATTACCCTATATTTTTCCATTATTAAACAGTAAATTCGGACTTGCTAATTTTGAATCAAATCAGACGTTGAAAATATGACTTGAAAACAAGTTTTTAAGTATTAAATGAAAAATTAATCTACTCACTCACCTTTATTTCGTATAGAATGTTATTTATACTCATTTTCGTATATCTGCACCTACAATGTGCGGTCCATGCATATTCTTTATCGTTTTTAAAAGCATTGCATGATTTTATTGCGACAAGAAGAGAGACTCGTATTTATGTACATATGAACTCGACCTTTGTGAACGACAATTCGCAAAAAATCCGTGAAACGACCGATATACGGTGATCAGCCGTGACTGAGAGATTTTGTCGTGCTATGCATCAAATAATTCCAAAATAAAAAACGTATATAACTGCATTGATTCGTAATAATGTGTATGCAATCATATACCTTTGCAAATTAATTCGCATGTCTGATTTTCGTAAAACGTATTTGCTGGCAATCGTAAAAGAATACAAAAAAGTTCAATGAAATCGTTTATGATAATGGGACATCGATGATTGGAATAGTATTGAAGGAGGCTTCAAAATGTTCTATGGTCTATTTTTAGATCATCGATGACGTGTTCTACGATTTAAAAGATTTAAGTTATAGAAATATACGATTTGCTTTTGGTTTAATGCCTTTAGAGCAAATCCCCTTGAAATTATATATTCCAGATAGCGTCGAGGAATCGTCATGAGCTGCAGATCGTATGGTCAGGGGATCAAGTCCAGGTACTAACAATAACTTCATGAACGTTAAAAACAATCATGAACGTTAAAAAAAATCAGCAATCAGGCAAATAATAAATTTGTACGATATAAACTTGAATTTGACAGCAAAAAACGCATTTCTTAGTAATAATCTTATTTTTATTATTTTTGGGGATTAATAAACCAATTGGTTTAAAGTACAAAAAATGTAATTATCTTATTTTTATTCTACTGACGGAAAATGAGAGCCCTGCACTCAAGTCGCAAAAGACGACCAAATAAGTCGTCAAACTTTCCATATTGTTACGAAAAATGTCGTATATTACAATCTCAATCATCTATATGATGATGTAAATTGTCATAGCATATTCCAAAAAGAATCAGGGTAGTAGTAAATGATGCGCATGTCAAGTCGTGCAAATCGTAATTTGATACAATCCAAATCAAGAATATGTTTGCTTATGTAAGTATATGGCCTCCAAAATGATACGTATATACTGGTTTTTCTACATTATTTACGATATGTTTACACGTATATTTGCACGTATATTTGCGTTGCAAATTCGAAATACCCACCAAATGGTTGTCTGGGTATTTGTGTTATCCTATTCCCTATCCGGGAAAGTACTCATTTTGAATGAGAAATCCAATAAATCTACTCATGAACTCATGTAGTGTTGGCAGATACTTCAGTGTTTCCGTTAACCACAGTTTGAGTAGGTTTGCTTTACAGTGTGATGATGTAAACATTTGTACCGCGTTTATCACCATCGCTTGTCATCAGCAATCATCAATTCATTGTTCTCAATTGCCAATTGATGAAAACAAACATTACATTAACATTACATTAACAGACGGATTTTCATTTGGAGCAGCATCCGAAAATCGTGAGTAACAACAGATTCAGATCATCGTCATCCTGTTTTAAATTACCGTAAAACCTACTTGTTCAGTTTCAAATAGGGTAAAACTTGATTTGTATTTGAAAATTTCAATTGTAAGTAAAACAGTTATTTCAAAATCTTGAAATATCTATCTTTTCGAAGGCTCGCAAACTAACACCCTTCCTGATAAAATCAAAGCGTTTAGAAGTAGCAGGTTGATTTAGGTGACAGTTCTAATTATTTCCTTAGTAAATTCATAGTTTTGGTGTAGTTTTTGTTGTATTTTGAGGTGAAATTTTGATATTAAAAAAATAGAGACGTTTTCCAAGAGCTAGCCAAACTAGGACAGAAGGCTAGAAACTCTTTTAAATGGTAAAGTTTGGAGGAAAAAATTAGAGGTTGAGGGCCTAGAGAATTGAATAGATGCATTTTTTTTGTAATTGCACAAAAAAATCTACTCATTTTGTTGAAAAAGGTGTCAGGAAATTTCTCATAAGCATCATCAAAACATGTTTAAAAATAAAAGTTCTAACATAAATTTGACTCAAATAAAAAATTAACAAAAATAGTTTTAAATTATTATGAAGGATAAGGCACGGTGTCACTGATAAAACAATTTTATTTATCGGAAATCCGAAAGTTTGGACTTTCCTCTTCCATTTGAGCCCGTATTTGGAATAACCCAAGTAACCAAAATTCCCATAAAACAGATATAAAAAAGCTTACTCAGCCCCATCATTGATGTGTTCGTTCTATTTTAAATTTTCTCGATTCGAGTTGGAATATTCCTAATAATTGAAAATATACGATAAGAAAATTGCGTTAAGAGATTATGTATTTCCTTAATTTACTTGTATTATTATTTATTTCCTCCAAAAACAGTTAAAAAATATACACATATATATATTCTAACATTTGGAACTTTTATTTTCAAAATCGTAATGCACTGAATATCGTATGTTTTTGACCTCTTTGTTTTTTCGAAGGGATTTTTTTTCTTAACGCTTAACGCTTAGAGCGTACATATTTCGAAGTTATGATGGCAAATATCTTTCAAATGCTAAAACCATTGCTTAAAGTGTAACGCGAAAGTTGCGCAGAAAGTGTAACGGAAACTGGGGGAACTTTGATCACTTTTTTCATTCATTTTTGAATGTTTTGGAAGGGGTTGCTTTTTCGAAATACTTCAAAGCTTTAAAATACTTACTGAGGTGAGGAGTATTAAACATGATCATTGATTGCAGTAAATTCAAACGAAATTGGTGGTTATAATTTAATGTTTGTTAAAAAACCAGATTTCTAGTGTTGAGGTAACTTTGATCACTATGGTTTTTACGTGTCTCAAATTCAAATTTATTGTTTTGATGCCATTTAGCACAGAAGGTTAAAAACATCGATAACAGTAATTTTTTGTTTGGACTCAATTGAATTTTTCATATTTTCTTTCAAAAACAAACATACTCAAAAAATGGACAATGTTGCTGCATACATTTAGGGGCAAAAATTATAAACATTCCTCAATACATTTTGGCCTCAAAATCAGATAAAATTTTACCTTCATGCAATTCCCTTAGTCTTCGCCCTGTTCCCATGTTCTTTTTTTTCGTCAAACTAAACCATTTGATAGGATTTTAGCCATTTTTGCTTTACGGGCTTTTTCATGGAAAATTATCGTTTTTTTCAATATCCAAAAAATTATCATCAAATGACCATAAAAATAACACTTTGGAGGCGTTTTCTTTGTAACACCATCACGTATGAATGGTTGGTTATAATGAAGTGAAATTTGGTATCCGAGGGTTTTTCGGGTCAGAGATGGTTTGTATAATAGTTTCAAGAATCTCACTTTTTATGGAAGGGGGGCTCCTATACAAAATCAACTAGAAACGGGACAAAACTCAAACAACTTGAAGACGATTTTCATGAAAACTGATTCACGAGCACGAAGAGGTTAAAGAACTGTAAACATTTTCCAACGATTTATTAAGTAACGGGTAAAACGAAGTTTATCGGGTCATCTAGTTAAACCTAAACTAATAAAAAAGTTGAACTTTCACATTAAACAAGCCATTTGCTCCTAAATGCAGAAATTTGATCAGGAGAGATGTTTGTTTGGGAGCTTTCAAAAATCAGACATTTTAAAATTTCAAATTACATTTTAAGTAATATAAAAAATCTCCTAATAAAAACCAAATTTAGCGTCGTGACTCAATTTATAGGCTTTCAAACGTAGTAAACAGTTTTAAGATATTTTAACTTTATTGTTTGTTAATGATGATTATCTGCAAAAATATCATGTAGATCAAAGTTACCCTGCTGATCAAAGTTCCTCCAGTTTACGGTACTATTAGACCGTTGAAAGCTTTGTATGGAAATTTCAAATTCTCAAATTTTTACACCTCCCAAGGATGCGGGATTTTACACATGTTTGGATGTGATTCATCCAGTCCTGGGGGAGGAGGGGGGTGGTATCAAGAGACAGGGTTGATGTGATCCATTATTTATTCTTCTCTCCTTCATAAATTTCTTCATTTGGCATAAAAAAAATTTACACATATGAAAAATGTAAATCAAGTAAAAAATGCGTATCAAAACACTTACTCATAGGTGGTCCACGATACCTCACACGCCCTTTCGTACATAGATTTCACTTACAATATGTCAACTTATACCATTTCACGGGGAATTGTTAACTGCCTTTTATTACTCAACTCAATCTCATATGACGTCCAGTCACTTCCCTTCACCACACATTGAATGAATGAAGAAATTTCGTCTGATACAGAGCAGTGAGTGATTTAATTACATTAAGTTCATTTAATCAGATGTCAAGTCGTCCCTCGGTAGTAGGTAGCTATATGCTGTCGTAAACTAAAGTCGGAGGAGTGAAACAAAAAAAAAAGAGCATTCAAACAATTTATCAACTAGGAGGTATCTTTTTCCCGAATTCAGTTCGCAGCTCGCGGTCGATCGCGCATCGCAATCCCCATAAATCTTGTCTTTCACGGATGATGGAAGACGGGGATAGTTTATGGCGCTCTCGGAAAATGGGGACGCTTTTTGGTGATTCCGGACTATCCGATTTTTGATTCAGAGGGACGCACGCAGCAGCAGATCCCATTAAAGAAATTTCACAATTTTTTTTTTCATGGCTCTGAAATAAATGGACCTTTCAATAAAATTTGAAGCTAAAGAAAAAACGAACTGTGTCAAATCGGAAGTTGATTATTCCGATCGTATAAATTTGTGTGGTGCGAGCTTGCGATGACTTTTGTGTTTATGATGATAGGAAAATGATGAACATATATACCATGGTGAGAATGATGATCATCACCATCGGCGTCTCTATCGAATGGACCTTCCGCAACACTTTTTCTTTTTGAATTGCTGGTGCTCGACACCCCATGGTTAGAGGTATACGCAGCGCACTCTCCTCCTCCTCGATCATCGGAGGAGTGAATGAGTTTGCGTGGGGGGCTTCCTAACGACATTACTTTTTATGGACATCCGCCCATACACGCGTGCGCTCGCTTGCGATTCAATAATTATGCTGTCTGTCGCGCCAATCAAATTGTGCGAACGATTCAAATTTTTCAGCTTTATGGTTTTGTGTTTTATTTGAATAAATATTAACCGCTAAAAGAATTTTTAAAAAATTCGATTTCACTTTTATTACAACACGTCAAAATTTTTCAATAGCTTCAAGTTCAAACTTTAACTTTGCAACTTTACTTGCAGCATTTTTTAACTACATTTGATAACATAGAAAACATTATTTTTATTTTCTAAATGAACTTTCAAATGAAAAACATTGATCGTGAATTGTGAATGAATCTACATTCTGAAAGTGGGAGGAGTCATAAGAAATTTCAACACAATAAACATCTCGCCTTGTTCAATCAAACTTGTTTGCCCCCCCGCCATGGAGGTTTTTTCCAAGAAAAATTTTCACGTTAGTATCGGAAAAATTACTTGAGGTGTTTAAAATAAGTGGTAACGAGCAAGTCAGAAATTTGGCTAGCCTCCGGCAGAATGTAGTCTTTAATCATTCTAGGCTTTAGACATTTAATTTTACCACACTATATGGAGTTCACGAGTTGAAACTAATTTTTGAATGTAGGTAAATTTTTATTTGCATTTCTATTCGTTGAATACAAATTTTACACATCGACAAGTTGGAAACCATGTAGCAGTCGTTTACCTCTAACAATATTCAACAGAATTAGCAAAAAAAAAAATCTAAATCTAAAATTCTCCACCTTATAACTTTAAATTTTGATTTAAAAACAAATCTTTTATGCAATTAAAATGCCATGCTGTTATGAAATATTTTTCAAGAGACCAATTTTAGTGTGTGTTTTTTTGTGTTTCTTGTTTTTCTAAATGCTCAACATCACATTCCAAAAGGATTTGATAAATTGCACAAGGCTGCCAAATTTACATTTTTCCAAGATGCAATGAATTTAAAACGTAATTTTGACTTTTCTATCCCCTTTTGTTATTGAAATAACTTTTCAAAAAAGATTTAAACTATTTAAGAAAGTTCTGCTCTTTTTTGACTAAATTTGAAAACAAAAATTTAAAAATTAACATTTAAAAATAAAAATTTTAAATAAATTTTCAACTTTTATCAAGACTTCAAGTAATTTGGGTTCTGAGAAAAGAAGTTAAAGAAGTTTTCTGTTTGTTTACTTTTTCTCATTTAACGAAATTATGAAAAAAATTTCAATGAAATTGAATTAGATACGTTTGAATGCATTAATCAAAACGGTTTGGAGGCTTCAACAAATTTGTGAATGAAGTTAAGTTTTTTGTTCAATTTTCTGCAGTAATGTCATGGATACTTGTTATCTTTCCAAATTTTTTAACATCATCAACATGAAAACACTAATCCTTAATTGAATTAAGTATCAGAGTCAGATTTCTTCTGTTGGTTTGGTAGCTAATCAGCTATCAATGATTGATTTCACTTCACTTCTTATTTTGTTAAAATTTTCAATTGAATTTGCCAAATTTTATAGTTAAGTTTTTTTCATTTTTTAAATAAATAACCAAATTTTAAATTCAAGCTTTTTTAGTTTTTTAAATATTTTTGACAACGATTTTTTGAATCGATCCTTCAGTTGAAAACGGAGAAAGGAAATGTAAATTAAGATGAATAATAAATAATAGTTATTATCATTTCCCAAACAATTATTCATGGTTAATTTTTTACCGTATCTTACATTTATTTTATAATTCAGCTTTTTTAATCAGTGTTTTGGACATATTTATTTCAAATTTGAAAACAAGACTTCATGGAAATAATTTTGAAGCTAATTTCTAATTCAGTAATAGGAACATTTTAAAAAAAATATGAATGACTTACGGAAAATATTATTGACTTGAAACTTTCATGGTGAACTGTTTGGGAATTTTTATCAGTAAAATTTCTTGTTTATTGAGTTTTGTGAACTGTTTTGGGAATTTTTATCAGTAAAATTTCTTGTTTATTGAGTTTGTGTTATCATGAGCAAGAAAATTATGCTAGAAATTCATTTCTCTATTTATTTTGTTTTTTTTTTTAAATTGTTAATATTTTTAGCTAAATTTGAATTTCTAAACCTCGCCGCTCCCTATGGACGGTTCCTTCACACGAGCCTGGTGAAGGATAAAATCGCCAAACTTTTTTAATTCTTCGGTCGTTTACACTAAGCGGCAAAGGAACGTTCGGGGAAAACAGTTAATGTTCTCTGAGAAATATTTAAGCTAAGTAATTTCGTTTTTTTCTACATATATGTGTGTTGCATTTTTAATTTCAACATAACAATATTTTTAATTTGAGAAATATTCATAAAGGTTTGTGTCTCAATGTGCCAAAAATTTGCATAAAAATTTATTAATTTTTATTTAAGTAAAATATTATATCATCTTAAGCTCTGATTGATGATCTTTTGAAATAATTATCGATAATTCAGTAGTTTGCTCAAAAACATCTAAATCAAAATATTATTCCAATTAACTCAATTACATAATTTTTTGTATTTTAACAGTAGACTTTTTATAAGTATTAGGAAAATTAAGGATTTTTTGGTTTTTTTTTTGTTTTAAACTCAAAGGAAACACTCACTTAAATGTGTGTTCAATTTTTGAGAAACTACGAACTATTTATTTTGCTACTGTTTTGATGAGCCGGAAAGAATATCTCGTATGTTATGTTGGGAGTAGTGTTTAACTGAAACCCTTTAGACTTACTTTTTTTTATTTGGAATCCTAAGTGTTTTTTTTCTGAATTAAATATTCCGAAAGAACAAAACTAGAAAAACTCCTATTCAGTGAAGAGTTGAAGGTTTGTGCTTAGATTACCTTCCAGAAAAATATCACTTTTTTTGTAATTTTATGAAAATTGGATCATTTAAAATTTTTGTTGAAACTTACTTTTGAGATTGTAAATAACTATTGTTGAGCTACCTTATAAAATGAAGAGGCAACGTTATATAAAAGAAAATATTACTTTTTTTCCCTCTTAAGGCCCATTTATACTTCATGTAAAAATGATCGTGAACAATCTTATTTATAACTCAACAAAGCAATGATTTTTTTTAAATATTCATCTTTATTTGTATGATTGGTTTTCTGAATTCAACCATGAATATGATAGCTTCAACTACAATTGAATGATAACAACATGATAAATTCAACTTTATATACTGATTGATGTAGGCTATTTAAATGAATATATTTCAGATTCAACTATACAGCAATGGTTGAATTAAACTATAAATACGAATGAATCAGTTATACTTCTATGATTGATTTTAAGCGTTCAACTATATTTTGAAGTTGCATTTTTGCGTAGTTTTCTTGCATTCATTTTTATTTCCATATTGGTTTTATACATATTTTCTATACTGTACTGGAAACAAAAGCAGTCGGGGAATGTACCGTGAAACTTCGTTTTGGACCATCAACTCAGAATCCTCCCAATGAAGAGATTTTTTATTTCTTCAGACAGAAACGTTGGAATGCAAGTGATCTTTTGGCAATGTATCGAGAAGATTTTTGTCTTTCTGTCTTATTTGAATAGGAAAGCTTTATGTAAGAGGCTTTAACAAAACTGGGATCGTCAATAGACTTTGCTTATACCGATGTTAGTAGAATCAAGATTTACGCTTCAGGGGCAAACGGATTTGTTAAATATGTCCAGGTCTTTGGCTTACCCCCAGAAGTGGACGATCAACAGATAGCAACAGTTTTTTCACGTTATGGAAAAATTCAGCAGATGGTCAGAGCGTGTTATCCAGCAGAACTGGAGTTCCCGATTTGGGATGGTCTTCGTGGTTTCCATATTGAACTAAGAGAAGAGATTCTAGCACAATTTAACATTCAGCAGTTAAATATTTAAAATGTGGATCAACAGAGCATTTGAAAGTCAACTGCCCGGCTCGGAAGACGGTAAACAGCAGGTTTAAGTTATTCGCTCATACTTTGGCATGAAACAATGGTCTTATCATTTCCATCATTGACACTAGAAAAAAAAAATCAAAGAAGATTGTGAACCTAGTGAAGTTGAGCAGATGCTTGTACGCGATGAACCAGCTAAACCTACAGCAAACACTAAAAGAAATCGAGTGGTTCAACTCGGAAGAATCATAATGTCCATGGAATCAATTGTGAAAATGAATACATTGCAGAGCTTGATTTGTTTCTGCAAATCAATATTTTTATCAAACTGTGTGATTTGAAAGGTCAATATTTATAAAATGTATCAAAATTGTAATTACTGAGCAGTAAATATGGTTACTTTAGTTTAATTTAAAAAAAATCTATCATATTTACAGTTAAATCGATAATACCATTACAGTTGATTATATAATTTTTATAAATGAATATGAGAGGCCAACCAGGAATGTAGAGTTTAATCAGTTAGATTATAGTTGAATGCATCAAATCAATCATACATTTGTAGTTGAATGTATCAAATATGCAGTTGATTCTATTGAACCGTTACTATTGAATCTGTCATATTTGTATTTGAATGTGAGAAGTCAACCAGAAATGTATAGTTGAACCTATTATATTTATAGCTGAATGCATAAAACCACTCATACAATTGTAGTTGAATCTGTCATATTTATATCTCAATCAATTATACCATGTTGAGTCTCAACAATATTGGTCACTCCAATCAGCGAATTCCACACAAGATTGTTTACAATCTGGCGAAGCGTTTGTCCGAAAGTGGTCTATGAAGTGTTGCCAATATATCAAGTTGGCATAACATATACACACTTTTTCGCGGGAGTAAAGTTGTTTTTATTTCCTAGACCGAAAGTCAGAAAATGGTCTGACGAAAAATACCATTAGACTGAGTCGATTTGAGGTCAATTTTGAATTTCTCAAACCCTGGGGTCTTAAAAGCTTCGTTTTGGTCCAAAACTCATCCATGATTTTTGACAGAATTTTTAAGTAACGTTTACATGAGGAAATTTGAACTTTTAGGTTTGTATGGGAAAATTGAATATTTTGTACTGAAAAATTAACATCAGTTTTGTTTCTTGTGTGGAGCCAAACCTGCTAATGATTTTTGTATAAATTTTTGATAGGAAGTTTTCTGTTGAACAACTTTGTCGAAGACTGTAACATCGTACTTTATTAGACAAAAAAGTTATTAGCTGCTTTAGGGGAGAGTAGGGTCTAACACTTTCAAAAAATCGATTTTTTTATTTTTTTTATTATCTTATTGTAAAACATTTCAAGAATGTTGTGTCAAATTTTCAAGTCAATCGAAGCAAAACTGTTGAAATTATAGGCCTTTATCTCCTCTTATCTAATACTGCAAGAATTCTAGAGCAGAAACTTCAAACGCGTGTTTCTCGAAAGCACATTTTTAAAATCGGTGGATATCGTCATTTGAAAACTACGTATCCGATTCTTTTCAAATTTGGAAAATGTTTTCTACATATAAAACACTAAACCCCAACGATTTTCTTTTTTTTTTTACTTTGGGGAGATTTTACAGATAAAAAATGGCGGATTTTTTTTCTGAAAAATCGTAGTTTTTACTTCAAACAGCCACAGAAATTCAAAAAAAAAAATTAAATTAAATAAAATCGTTGGGGTCCAGAAAAGCATCTATTAAAAATATTTTGCTCTGATTTTTTGACTTCAGATGATTCTGTGCTGAGATACAGTGTCCACCGCAAATCCTGTTTTCTAAAAGGCATCCTAGAAAGTGCTCCGTCACCGGCTCATTTTTCAATATTTTTCTACGAAAAAATTACTAAATGTTCTTTTAACAATGCTTTGTATAATGCAAAAAATTTGAATACATTTGTTTGAATGATAGCTCTCAAAAAAATCGTGAAAATGTTGTTTTTTTTTTACCCGTTAGACCCTACTCCCCCCTTAACAGGAGCATGTCTTTTCGCATTGATAAACAATCAATTCATTTGACATCACTGCTGGAGCCTCGCGAGTATTGCATGAAAAATAGTGATGCAATACCTCACTAGGCACCCAGCAGTGATGTCAATTTAATTTATTGTTTATCAATGCCGAAAGACATGCTTCTGTTAAACAGCTTATAAATTTTTTGTCTATTATGATACGAAATTACAGTCCTCGACAAAGACGTTCAGCGAAAAATTTCCTTTGGAAAATTAATAAATTGATACAAAAAGCATCAGCTGGCTCGGTTCCACAGAAGAAACAAAAGTGATGTTGATTTTTCAGTACAATTTATTCAATTATCCCATACAGTCCTTAAAGTTCAAATTTACTCATGTAAACGTTACTTAAAAATTCTGCTAAAAATCATGGATGAGTTTTAGACCAAAACGAAGCTTTTTAGACCAGTCTTCATCGTGCTGTCATCTCGCGCGGTTCGGTTTTGTGTTCTCTCCTAGAATGCCTTTCGAAATACAATACAGCAATCATTGATTGGTTCCGCGATTTTAATGGCGTGTTATAGTGGAAATACGTTGAAGAATTGGTGATGAATTCAAGTGTTTTGTTCGGATTGATGGATTGGTGAATCAGTTTCGCTTCAGTCCGATCGGATTGCAGCGGGAATCCTATTTCTAATAAAACTGGAGGCAGAGCGCCATCGGTTTTTGAACATGTCCGAACATGTTGCGCCGCTTGCTGTGATTACTTAAAACCACGCGCGATAGCGTTGTACGCTTGTGAAAGTGAAAAGTCTCGGTTAAATCGAAGGCACCGAATAATTGAATTCCGATGAAAATCTACGTATCAAATTTTGAAAAAGGATCAGGCTTGTGTTTTGAAGGGATCACGCAAGGAATAGTGGGGGAAAAGGAGAAATTCATTCACACACACAAAATAATGTTTGTGAATTTTAAAAGTGATCGTAAATAGAACAACCAAACTTGATGCCATCAAGCAAGAGTAATGCGGTCGCGAATAAGTTGCCTCGACACAACTAGAACATCGTGGTTTTAGCGTAGCTTCAAAAGTTCATCAGCGCTTGCTGTGTTTGATTTGATGTGATTTTAAAAAGAAATGAAGAAAGGTCGAAAGTTGAAAATCTAGTTAAGAATTTTTTTGGATATGATGGTTAACGACGATTCGGCGAAAGAATTAAAAAGGAAAAAATGTGAAAAGAGCAGAGTTGGAGGTGCCTAAAGTGAGAAAAAATGCGTTTATTTAATCCTTTGCGCCAGAGAAGTTGGCCAAACAGAAAATGAGGGTCAAAAAAGGCATAAAATCGTTTTGGGAAAAGTGAAAATTGAGCTGAGTAAGGAAAGTGAATGGGTCTGACATTGCGGATACCTGTTTCGAATTGGTGAACGCATCACTAGTTCAGAAGGAGAAAGAGATGATATACACTTTGGTGAGTTTGTTCCTTTTATTGCTATATTTTATTTCATATTTTTGTTTAACGATTATTTGAACGTTCAATCAGGTGCCAACTGGCCAGGTATATACACGGATGCCGGAATACCTGTAGAAAATGCATAACATTTAAGATGTGTTTCATTTTGAACTGGTTGTGTATCTGTTTGAATTGTTCTTCCAAATATATACTATCATTTACACGTTACACATTCACTTCATAACAGTTCACACGAAGCCATGGTGCCGGGTATGGAGTTAGGAGTAGTTTAAATAATACAAATGAATCCATACTTTGGTCAAACTGCGGTGAATCCGTGCACCCATGGTGGATTATCAACATACAACATACAAAACGAAGCTTTTTAGACCCCAGGGTTTGAGAAATTCAAAAATGACCCAAAATCGACTCAGTCTAACATACCATTTCAGTTTAATCTATTTTATCGAAAGTTGATTCATAGTTGATTGCACAATACAATCATCATTTTGTAGTTTAGTCATTTGTATTTTTAGTTGGTTGCAAAAAATCAATGATGATTGGTACAACCAGCTGAAACCAGCTGAAATAATAATAACAGTCGTCTTTTTTCTTGGTAATCGTCGATCGATGGGAAATGGCTGACAGATTAAATTCCAGCTGGACTCGTTCCTTAAAACCTTATAGAAGTATTTTTATTTCGGGGTGAAAACCGGGTGAATCGATATTAAAAACAGTTCTAGAAAGTTTTAATGAACAAGTCTGACTGGAATTTCATCTTTCAACGATTCTACTATATTACACATGCTAATTGTGTCGCTTTCCTGAGTTATTGCTGAAATAAGACTTTTTCACGTTTAATATCGATCTAACTATAAACTGGGCATTATCCTAATTGTGTGTTTACTTCAACTTATGAGCTTTTAAATTTTTCATTTTTTATATAATTTAATGGTATGACAAATTTGAACAAAAAAAAACTAATCAAATAATGAAGTTCTATTACAAATATATTTCAAATATTTTGTTTACTGACGGCTTATTGTATTGTATTGTTGTTTTGTTCATCAACTGACCTTGGGCTTTCAAATAGGAAAGAATATGTCGGGTCTTTGGACTTTCACATAGCATTTATTCGTCTTTTGATGTCACAAAGCTCCCTGTTGTGTATATTTTTTTGGCTCAATGAGAGCTTCTTCCGATCACTGTTACAATGTAACAGTGTTACATTCCAAAAAATAAAAAATAAATCTGAAAAAACTCCTTTTCGACTACATTTCAACTACTAACAAAAAAAACAACAGTTTATCAGCTAAAACAAACCTCACGTTAAATTTACATCTTATTTTATGCATTAGCGGAATCCATTCGGCTAGAAAAATGTTCCATTCCATCAATCAAACACTCGAGTGCTCATTAGCATCATCATCATGGAAGCATCCTTTAAGTTAAAGCGCCGGCCGGTCGATAAGAAGCCGACGACTCGCTCAGTAGGAGCTGACAACGATGTTCGACAAAAGCGTTGCTTGATTTATTACGGTTTCGCGACAATTCCATTCGGTGCGAAAACTTATGATCTCATCAGCCAGTTTTCTCCGAGCTTCATTTGATATCAACTACCAAGAGTTCTGTCATCAACTCACATGTCTGGTGATTCATACTGAAGGGGCGAAAAAAAGCCATCAAATTAAAGTGTTCCAGTCGGAGGAAAAAGTGGAAGTTCCATAAAAAATGCAACTTTCATTTATGGCCCTTATTTACGCACAAGCTAGACTGTATGGTGTGAGTGGGGATGCGTTTAACGCTCACTCGAGATTAGCGACTTGTTTTATTGGTGGCTCCCGTTGGGCCCAAAACATATTCCCGCAGCAGGACTCATAAATTTGGTACACTATGCGCGAATCCGCGATGAAAGAATTGTGCTTGTAACATGTATCGTTGGCGGTACTTGTGAAGGAAGATATTTTAAACCTTGTGTGTAACATCTTACAATTTGTTTTTTCTTTTACAAACAACTTTTGGACCATCGTCAGTAAGACATTTTTTGGGGAGCCTCATTTTCACCGCACCGAATCCATTTAATGATGTCTCCAGGGGGTGGCCCTCTGTTTTTGCTTTTCAATCTCAACTGGCACTGGCACCGGGCGTGATGAATGGCTTCGATACTTGGCCCGAGCATCTGCCACAATTTGGTGTTACGTTAAGTATGTGAGAAAGTTTTTTTTTATGTTTTATCGAAGTGAAGATGTTCGATATTATTTTTTAGCTTGCAGAAATGGAATATATGTAAGTAAACTTATCATCAACCAAGGCCGTGCGAATAGTAGGGTTGAGGGGTTTTTCGAGATTATTTCCAAGTGAAATTTTCAGTTCAAATAATAAATTTACCGAACAAAGGGAAACAATTTGATCCCTAGAGGTGTTTAAATTGGCTCGCATCTGGCGGAATCCAGTCCTTAATCGCTCTAGGCCTTACACATAAGACTGAGTCGATTTGGGGTCATTTATGATTTTCTCAAACCCTGGAGTCTGTTGGTCTAAAACTCATGCATGATTTTTTGCAGAGTTTTTAATTAACGTTTACATGAGTAAATTTGGATTTTTAGGTTTGTATGGGAAAATTGAATATTTTGTACTGAAAAGTCAACATCATTTTTGTTTCTGTTATATATGCGAAGATCGAACTGTTTTGCTTATACCCTTAACGATAAGTCCGAATTATCAGACATCGTGATTATCCACGAAGTGAGAATTGTATTGTCTATAAATAAGAAATAAAGATATGAGCAAGTCTCTTTTGTTGCTGAGAACTCAACGCTGTAACGTGTGTTTAATGAAAGGAAGATCTATTTTAGTGGCGACGAGAAAAAGCATATTGCGTTACTGGATTTATTAAAAGTAAAAGCTTAATACTTTTGCGGAAAACTGTGGCGTGCATGTTAGTTTTCTTCAGAAGTGGCACATATTTTAATTGTGAAAGGTAATTCGGAAAAGCGCGATACAGCGTTTTTCTTAAGCGTGGTTTTCCGTGACACAAAAGGTTGTATGGGGCCATTTTGTTTTAAAGCAGTAGTTCAGATATCATATTAGAACTCTTTTCTTTAAGACAACCAAATTTAGAAAAACTGTGAAAGAAGCTGCAGCTACAACGTTATCATTTTAATACAAAAAAAAGCACTACTGCGCTTAATATTTTTGGAAAGTGAAATTCGTCGAAAGGCAACGTGAAAATTTCACAGTGCGTGGGAAATGAAAATCTAAAAGAAATAACTGCGTGAAAAACAATCGTGGGTTTGGTTTGGAAATAAAATAAATTGTGAGAACTGTAAAGCAATAATTAAAGGACTGAAAATAAAGTGTAACAGAGAACACGTGGTTTGGGAACTATAGAGAATAGTGAACAGTGAGTCGTAATTCCGTCTTTTAGGTGGGCATCTGTTTTGCAAAAAAAAATGTTAAGAAAAACAAAAAGAAAATCCTGCACTATCAGTGAAATCATTATTTGAAGAGAAGCTATTTTGATAAGTGGTATCGTACAAGGTGAGAGGTTAATAATTGAAACTCGCATTCACCATCTCACACGCAACTCACCACCATCGGCAGCAACACGTGCGAACTCATAAGTGGTACGGCTACCGCTTCAACTCGTAAGTCATCAAGGTCAAGTCGTTCCAAAAATTTTATTTTGTTCATATCCTATATATTTTGCTATCTAGATTGTCGTTATGGCACTCATTGGAGCTGTGGATTACTTTGTTCAGGGCTCAAGTTTTGAAGAGTATATGGAGCGGATGGATTTTTTTATACCAATTGAATAACGTACAGCCCGATAACAAACGTAGTCTATTTATCACTCTGAGTGGACCGGTAATTTTTAAAGAGCTTAAATTGATTTTCCCGGGGCGCGATTTAAGCACTATTGATTACAATTGTATGATTGAGCGTTTGAAAGAAAGGTTGGATAAAAAGGATGATGTTATGCTGGTTCGTTGGAAATTTGATCAACGCCGACAAGGACCGAATGAATTGTCAGAAAATTACATTTTGGCATTGAAGCTTCTTGCGGAGAACTGTGACTTTGGAGATCGTAAAGATGGGTTTATTAGAGATCGAATTATTTTTGGGCTGTATGATAAGGAATTGCAAAAGAAATTATTCAGACAAGTGGACTTAACGTTGGCAAATGTGGAACAAATAGTCGTGAGAAGTGAGTTGGCTGATTTGAGATCTCAAGTATTTGGAGATGAAAGTGGGAGAGTTCTTTCGGTGAAACATCGGTTGGGTAGAAGATATGAAAATAATTTTGATGATGATTATGAGAAAAGTCGTAGTCGGAACAGAAATCAAGTGAGATTCAGGAGCCGAAGTAGTAGCAGTAGTGGTCGAAGTCGTAGTTACAGTCATGAAAGAGCGCCAAGAAGATATTCTGATTTCAAAGACAACCGTGATTTTCCTCGAAACAGATATGACTCAAATCGATTTTCATGAAAATTTTAGATTTTCTAATTCTCGGAGCAATTTTCGTAATGTTCCAAGAACATATAATCACGATAATTTAATATGCAACAGATGTGGGAACAAAGGGCACATAAAACGGAATTGCAACTTTCAAAGATCTCGTCAATCATTGAATTTTGTCGATGAACGTGAGATGTCTAATGATGAAACATACAATTTTAAAAGGCTCAGACTTAACAACTCTGGTAATGATGATGATGATGATGATGATGACAATGATGATGATGTATTTGCTTGTATGATGATTGCAACTCAAAGGAGCAAGAGTGAGCCGTGTATGGTTGACGCATATTTGGATGGGAAAAAAGTGAAGATGGAGATTGACTGTGGTGCCGCAGTTTCTGTGATCAGTGTGTTTACTTACGATTCACTATTCAGCCACATTCCGATGCATAACTGCCAAAGCAAATTAGTCGTGGTAAACGGGAAATCATTAGATATTTTTGGAAAAAAATTCGTAAAGGTTGAATTGAATGGAGCTGCTGTGAAAGTTTGGATAATAGTTTTAAAAACCAATAATAATTTTTCCCTATTGGCTCCCAAATTGGCGCAGCACTTTTGTGGTTTCTAACCAAGTAAACAATATTAATGTCGACCATGGAGAAAATAAGGATATGGGTAAATTCAAAGAAATGTTTCCTAATGTTTTTGAAAAAGACTTATCTAAGCCAATTGTAGGTTTCGAAGCTGATCTGGTACTTAAAGAACATCGTCCTATATTCAAGAAAGCATATGAGGTCCCATATAAACTACGAGAAAAGGTAATTAAACATCTGAATGATCTTGAACTCTTCCCTTGGCCCAAGATATTTTTGCAACTTTATCAGGTTGCAAATTTTTCTGTTCACTGGATTTGACTGGAGCTTATACTCAGCTAAAACTTTCTAAAAATTCACGTAAATTCATGGTAATCAATACAATCATTGGCTTGTTTACATACAATCGTCTTCCTCAAGGTGCCTCTTCCAGTAGCGCTGTATTTCAAAAAATTATGGAACAAATTTTGAAGGGTTTGAAAAATGTTTGCGTTTATTTAGATGACGTTCTTATTTCAGGTAAAACAAAAGATGAGTGATATGAAAAGGTTTTAATTGTTCTTGAGCGCTTGAACAAAGCAAACATTAAAGTTAATTTTTCAAAATGCAAATTTTTTGTAAATATGTAGTTTAACTTATTTGGGACACTTAATCTCCGATAAAGGATTATCCCCATCACCTGAAAAACTTCTCACAATTCAGCATGCTAAAGCGCCGAAAAATGTTTCAGAATTAAAAGCCTTTCTGGGCCTCATAAATTATTACGGGAAATTTATCCCACATTTGTCTTCAAAACTGAGTTGTTTGTATAATTTGTTAAAGAAAAATGTTAAATTCTTTTGGAGCGAAAAATGTCAAAAAAGTTTTGAAGGTAGTAAACAAGCACTAATGGAAGCAGATCTTTTAGAATTTTATGACCCTGAAAAACCAATAATTGTTATATCTGACGCTTGTAATTATGGAATTGGTGGAGTGATCGTTCATGATATTGATGGCCAAGAGAAACCAATTAGTTTTGTGTCTTTTTCTTTAAACTCTGCTCAAAGGTCTTATCCGATTTTACATCTTGAAGCCTTGGCACTTGTCTGTACTATCAAGAAATTTCTTTTTGGGCAGCGGTTTACGGTTTATACTGATCACAAACCGCTACTTGGGATATTTGGTAAAGAAGGAAAAACTCAGCTATGTGTTACTAGATTACAACGTTATGTGATGGAAATGTCAATTTACGATTTTGAAATAAAATACAGATCTGCATCACAAATGGGAAATGCAGATTTTTGCTCTCGTTTTCCCCTTGACCAATCAGTTCCATATGACCTTGATTACAACAGCATAAAAAGTATAAATTTTTTCAACGATTTTCCCCTTAATTTCAAGAATATTTCGGACATGACAAGAAAAGATAATTCTCTTTCGAAAATTATTGAATTTCAAAAAAATGGCTGGCCGAGGAAGTTGGAAAAAAATCTGCAACCATTTTTTTCGTTAAAAGAAGACATGGAAATTTCAAGTGGTTGTTTATTATATAAAGATAGAGTCATTATCCCAAAGGTTTGTCAGTATAACATTCTGAATCTTCTTCATTCGAATCACAATGGTATTGTCAAGATGAAGCAAACAGCAAGACGGTCGGTATTTTGGCTAGAAATTAACGGTGATATAGAGCAATTTGTAAAACAGTGCCAAGTTTGTCTCAAAATTACAGCCATTCCTCGAAAAGATGTTTTTGTACCATGGATTCCGACCACAAAACCATTCAGCAGAATACATGCAGATTTTTTTTATTTTAATCAACAACATTTTTAGCTTATGGTGGACAGTCACTCAAAATGGTTGAAAATTGAAATTATGAAATATGGAACTGATGCTAGTAAAGTGATTCGAAAATTTAATTCAATGTTTGCTAGATTTGGACTTCCAGATGTCTTTGTTACAGATGGAGGTCCACCATTCAATTCTCTAGAATTTATTTCGTTTATGGAAAAACAGGGTATAAAAGTTATGAAATCACCACCTTACCATCCTAGTAGTAATGGGCAGGCGGAAAGAATGGTAAGGACGGTGAAGGACGTCTTTAAAAAATTTCTTCTCGACAATCAGATAAAAACTTTATCTATTGATGACAAAATAACGTATTTTCTAGTCAACTTTAGAAACACAAGTGGAGTGAATGATGAAAGATTCCCCTCTGAAAAAGTATTAACTTTCAAACCTAAAACCTTAATTGATCTTTTACATCCTAATCGCCAATACGATAAACATTTAGAAAAACAAAAGGAGGAGGAAAGGATACCAGAAAACCAAATTAAAGATACCAAACATGTAAACAACCATGCGTCTACTTTAGACAAATCTTCTATGTTGTCGCTCGATCCGTTTTCTAATTTGATTTTGGGTGATACTTTGTATTATAAAAATCCGAATAAAAGGCAAATTGAAAAATGGATTCAGGGCTAATTTGTGAAAAGAGAGAGGGTGAGACCAATGTTTTTCTTATATCTATTGGCAGTTCTACATTGAACGCTCATCGCAACCAGTTGAAGCTGGTTCAGCAATCACGATCGAGAGGTGCGGTCATAAGTGTGGCAATACAACGGAACAAGCGGCGCAGGGAGTCAAGCAGCTCTAACGACGAGATTGGCAATCCACAGTGTTCGATGAACTCGCCGGTGTCCCGAAGGTCGAAATCGAGAAAAATGAAAACCACCAAGGAACAAACAAATCCATTACGCAGTCCAATCTGCACGCGAAGTAAATCACGGTCTGAATTATCAAACAAAGAAAAAACTCAGTTAAAATGAGTCCGAATGAATTGAATGAATTGTGTTTTGTGAATTTATTAAAAGTATTTTTATATGATTATGTTTGAACAAAAAAAAATTATATTACTTTTAACTAATGGAAGGAGAATTGTTATATATGCGAAGTTCGAACTGTTTTGCTTATACCCTTAACGATAAGTCCGAATTATCAGACATCGCGATTATCCACGAAGTGAGAATTGTATTGTCTATAAATAAGAAATAAAGATATGAGCAAGTCTCTTTTGTTGCTGAGAACTCAACGCTGTAACGTGTGTTTAATGAAAGGAAGATCTATTTTAGTTTCTTCTGTGGAACCGAGCCTGTTAATGGTTTTTGTGACAATTTATAAATTCTCGAAAGGAAATTATTCACCGAACAATTTTGTTTAAGCCGGTAACTTCGTATCTAATTAGGCAAAACATTTTTTACCTGTTTGTCTTTTGGAATTGGAAACAATTAATTCAATTGGCAACACTGCTGGATACCTAGCGAGGTATTGCATGACTATTTTTCATGCAATACTTCGCGGGGCATAAGCAGTGGTGTCAGTTGAATTTATGGTTTATCAATGCCAAAAGACATACCCCTTTTAAATAGCTATTAACTTTTTTAGCTTATAAGATACGAAGCTACGGTCTTCGTATTGGTTTGGTTCTAAAAATTTTCAAAAACCGTATAATGAAAAGAACTTTAATATCAAGTGTAAAAATGATTTTTTTGAATTAGTAAGAAGAGGGAGAGGTACTGCACTCTGCCCCTTTTCCTTCAATTTGATCTCGTTGAACTAAACAAGAGGTATGGGGGAGTGGGGAATCATGGGCCACTTTTTTCTTTGTTCCATAACTTTTTTATTATATCTTCTAATATATAAAGATGAGTTGGACTATATATGTTTGTTTGTTTGTAGGCACCTTATACAAATCCACACTGCTTAACCGATCAGCCTGAAATTCGGTAAAGAGATGTAGTTGGACCAGTTAGGTTTTAGTAATAGTTTTGAGCCCCTCCCACCTAAGAAAAGGGACCTTCCCAACAACTTTCGTTTTTATTCCCACAAACCATAAGTCATGGCACCCATTTTGTCAGCCGATTTTCGATTCCTTTGGCGGGGTTGATTTCACCATCACTATGGCACTATGGGACAGCCCCATACAATAAGGCGGCAAAAAGTATATTTTTACTATTTATGAACTTTTTTGAAGATGAAATGAGTTGATAACATTCGAAACCCAATATAAACTATTTTCGGCTTTGGTTTTACTTGTGTGCTCAGAAAAGATAATAAAATTGGAACATTAACTCTTAAAAATGCATGGTGTAGTTTTGAAACAATAATTTTTTTAATAAAATTATTTCGGAAACGCGTGCATATTTTTAAGATATGTGTTAACAAAAATTATTTAAGAGAATAAAGCAAAACTACTCAGGGTATTTTTGTTCATGGTTATTCAGTTTTGTATGGATTGGATTGGATTGGATCTAAAGTATATTTAAAAAAAAAAATCTAAGTCTTATGTCTGTGAAACGATAAGTGCTAATGATAATGATCTTAAAAATTGAGGTTAACTTAGTTTAATATAAAGCTACAAACTGGTATATGACAAATATTATTATGATGAAGTTAATTTTTGACTTTTTGCCGCCACAACCCCATAATGCATGGGCCAGGCATTAGGAACGACCACCCAGAGTTCACGTGTACCTACTGAAAAGCAAATCAAAGCCTGCTAATGATTACGAATTTGATGGCGTAATTTTTGACGGGCTTTTTTATTGCTTCTACTGTTCGTAGAACAGGGCACAAGCATGTGGTTCTTGGATGAAATAATTAGTTTACTTTTGGGATAAAAAATAATTCTTCTTGCCTGTTCGGAATATATTAATTTTAACAAAAGTGGTTTTCCAGGTGGTCCTTTACTCCGCTGGGGAACGTTAAGAGTCTAAAAGAATATGCGGTGTGTAAAATGTGGATGCAATAATTCATCTTCATAATGAATTGAATTTTTCGGCTGAATAACTATTTGGACTGATTGCTGAAAACTAATAGAACGATTTTCATAAATTCCCATTTTTAAGAACCAACCATGTTCATATTTTTTAACTCCTCGTAGAACAAGAAACTTAATTAAGAGTTGTTGTTAGAGGCTGCAATCTCAATGTCTTGAATAATGTGTAGGAATTTATTTTATGTACAATTAAATACGGTCACTTTATTAATTTTATGTTATTGTTGGTCATCAATGTGTTCACCAATTATGAGAAAACTATAACCGTTTAGTACTGCAAATTTATACGATTTCATAGGATTTTTACATTGATCACTCTTTGCGATTATTAATGGAATAGTTGTGCCAAAGAATATAAAAAAATTGAGATGATACTCAAATAAAAACACCTTTTACAATACATTATAAAATGGGTGATTTCGATTCCGAGATTATGTGTTTTTGATAACTTAAAAAATTAGTGGAACTTTCTACTTCTTATACAAATTCCCAGCAAACATAAAATCGCATTAAAATGATAACTCAAGTCATTAAAAACGTTACTGCGAATCGTAATTTCAACTAATGCAAGTAAAAGGTCGTAACTATCGTTCATCGAAGTCGGAATAAATGGTTTAAATCGGATATGATAAGAAGTCCGTAATATTTTCAGATTTTGAAGACGATTTCGTTCCTTTGCTTTCTCCCGAGTGGGTCAAGTGAGAGAACAGCTTTGTTGTACTCTCTGCGACCATCAGTGCAACCAGATTGCTTAAAATCAGATGGTGTATTTGCAAGAATTGCCCAATGACAGAGGCAGCAAATATTGTCGCTGGCAACGATTCGCATGCGTTGAGAGAAAAAATTTTTGCTCTCTTGCATTCTCTCAGTATGTATGAATATGGTGTCGAATATCGTCCAAATCGTATACTCTTATCGCTTAAGCCAGAAGTTGAAAATATGTATGTATATTGCCTCCACTTTGGTAGGTAAATGCTGTTTCGAGTTTCATACGATCATTCTATAATGTATATGAAACGTATAACATAGTTGTTGAGAAATATATCTACAAAAATGTTTGCTGGGTTATCATAAAACAGTGTGAAACTAAACAGCGGAAAAAAGCACATTGTAACTTGCAGAGCAAGCCTTCAACAAGGTTTCAGCGAAAGTCTAATCAGAAATTTCAATTTACAAAATAAAACTTAAATATATTATTCTACGGTGACATCATCTATCTTGAAAAGTGGAATAATTTTCAAAAGAGGTCGTGTACATGTGTTAACAAGCTAAAGATATTGGAATTTTTTAAAATAACACATAATAAAGATGAAAAATATATTGTTATCATTTGAAGACAAAATATAAAGACTACATCTATTTAAGCTTCTTAAATAAAAAAATATGGGCTCAAAATAAGGTTGCCAGAAATTTGTATGGACGATTCCGGACCAAACAAATTTGGGCAATTTTATAAACGAATCCGGGCATTTGATTTCAAAATGCTAAACTCAAAATCTGAGCAATATCCAAGCATATTTGGTCCACAAAAATCAAGAAGAAGACTCTTTGAATTATTTTTTCTTCCATCAAACCACATCAGCGGATGTTAAATCGTATTTTTGGCTTTCAAAACACAAGTCAGGATAAAACTTTCCAAATAAAATTTCCATTTTTAACGTAAAAATGAAAAATTGTAAAAACTGAATTTAAGTTTAAGGGCCTGGCCGGACTTTCCTCAAATTTTGTGTCAAATATCCAGGCAATCTAGCAACTTTAGTTTAAAATGTTTTTCGTAATGGGATGAACAAGCATTCAAGAGAAATTATTTAGCAAACCTTTTAGCTTTTCAATAATATGAAAACTTTGTTTATTATCCCAATCTTAACTTTAAAAAGACTTATAAAACTTACAAAGCTTACATGACCAAACGTAGTATGGGAGAGTGGGGAATCATGGGCCACTCTTTTTCGTTGTTCCATAACT
This sequence comes from Uranotaenia lowii, assembly GCF_029784155.1. NCBI lineage: Eukaryota > Metazoa > Arthropoda > Insecta > Diptera > Culicidae > Uranotaenia > Uranotaenia lowii. The sequence goes on from NW_026598101.1 coordinate 52,877, forward strand.
TCTTTATTATAACAGATAAAATGAAAATAAAAAAATTTATGGTTTTCTACATTTTCAAGGTATTATAAGGTTTTTTTTTTATTTTTAATAAGTTATTTTCCCCAAATTCTGACTGTTTGAAAAAAAGCAATATTTTTTGGATTTTGAAATATGGTGGGGAATCGTGGGCCATCAAATCCAAATTGACCAAATAACATGCAAAGTTTATGAGCTGACCCAAAACTGTGATTTCCTAATTCATTTCGTTATTTTAAAGCAATTTCAGATGATGAAATAAAAATGAGAGCTGTGTCTGATCGCATTGATTCCAAAACCTGGCTCGCGAACGTCTTGGCAAAATTTCTTATATAGGATGGACAAAATTTTTTTCATTACCCTTCATTTGGCATAAGAAAACTTTACAGATAGGAAAAACGTATTTTAAGTCCTGAATGTGTATAATAACATAAAAATATAGGTGATTCAAGATGTGTGGCCCACGATTCCCCACAAGCTATGATTCGCAAATTGGTTGCGTTTGTGTGACTTATTGATGTTTCATCAAAAATTCCTTTTCCACGTGAAAGATCAAGAACAAACTAAGATCATAAGTGTATGAGCACATTTTTGTTATGCACTTTAGGTTCTCCATCGATGAAATTAGCGGGTTTTTTTTATCATGTAAGTAAATTTTTGCTACCTTTTTTTAGCTTGATAAATAAAAGAAGCATATGATGCGTATTTCAGTCAACAACATATAGGAATATATGCTCACGCAAAGCGACGACGATAACAGTTGGTTCAAGATTTTTATCTCAACACACATCTGAGATATTAAAAGTGGCCCACGTTTCCCCATGGCCCACGATACCCCACTCTCCCCTACTTTTTTTTTATAATAATAAATGAAAAACTTTAAAAATTTCGAAAAGTCAAACGACCCATTTTATGTGAACCCGAGCAAGGCCGGGTAAAATCAGCCAGTAAAAGATAAAATGAAAATTAAAAACCGGTATGGTTTTCTACATTTTTAAGGTATTATTTGGCATTTTCTTTTTAATTTTTAATAAGTTATTTTCCCCAAGTTCTGACTGTTTTAAAAAAGCAATATTTTTTGGATTTTGAAAAATGGTGGGAAATTGTGGGCCACCAAATCCAAATTGACCAAATAACATACAAAGTTTATGAGTTGACCCAAAAATGTAGTTTCATAATTCATTTCGTTATTTTAACGCAATTTCAAATAATGAGAGGAAGAAACGACCTGTGTATGATCAAATAGATTCAAAATCCTGGCTCAAGACGTTTTGCAAAATTCCTTATATGGGATGGACAAAATATTTTTCTTAACTCTTCATTTATCATAAGACAACTTAACAGATAGGGAAAATATATTTTAAATTTTGAATGTGTAGGTAAACAGAAAAATAAAGATGGCCCAAGATGTGTGGCCCACGATTCCCCACTAGCTATGTTTTCTAAATTGGTTGCAAGACTTGTTGATGTTTCATCAAAAATTCCTTTTCCACGTGAAAGAACATGACAAAACTAAGATCATAAGCGTATGAGTATATTTTTGTTACGAACTTTAGGTTTCCCACCCGACGGCCGACGATGACAGTTGGATTGATATTCTTATCTCAACACACATCTGAGATAATCAGAGTGACGCACGTTACCCCACTCTCCCCTACCTATTTTGAAAAATTTCATTATTATAAGAGAAATTAAAGCTTTTTTAATATATTTTCTATGTAAATTTATTTTGATATACTTTGATACAACTTCAATTTGCGAATGTTTTTAATTTCTTTTTTTTCAATTTAGAGGAAACAATGAAAAAATCATACAATAACGGATCATTTACTGATAGCACAAAGCAAAAAAAAATATCATTTTTGCTAAGTACAAAAAAAAATTAAAATCTGATTTTCGACTGATTCGGAATATGCTTAGAATTCCATTGAATCTGCTATCTATTCTTAGATTTAAGGCTAAAATTTGCAAATATGTAAAAATTTATTAAGTGAACTCGTGCTCTTTTTTGAGAAACATAGTTAGAATTTGAAAATAAAGGTTTTGAATCAATGATCAACTTTCACGATGACTGAGAGTACTTTTGACTTTCAAGAAGTAAGATAAATAAGTTTTATTTTTGATTTTTTCCAGTTCTTCGAAAATCCAAAAAATTGGTAAACCAAAAACCAAAATTTGGGACAGTTTTGAAAGCGAAACGTTTTGCAGTTTTCAAAAAAGTTGTTCAATGAATTCAAATTTTTAATATTAAAAATTTTAAAATGTTCTTTAGTGAAGTCAAAAAGAGTTATATTTTTGTCAAAAAATATTACGAAAAATTGCATTCCATTTTTTTCCTAAAGCATTGCATTTCTGAAATGAGAATATCTAGGCAAAATCTGGACCAATCATTAAATAAAGGATGGTTAAAATGTTTAAAATCGGTTTTCATGTAGTTTTTCATCAATTAATGACTGATTTCTTCTTCTTTTTTTCTTCTTCTAATACCAACATGACCAAAACTTGTATGCATCCTGGAGAATTAAAAACTTGCGTTCCTCTTTTTTTTTTCAACATAGTATCTGGTACATATGTAGAACATGCATTGCAGATACTACTATGGCCAGGCCAACCATGTGATGTAAAACGCAAAAAGCAGGAACAATCGCATGGAACATTTGCAAAGTTGAATACTTTAGAAAATATATAAATCAAAATGAATTGATCTCACCCGAGACTTCCAAAGGTTGACGTTAATTGAACCTCAATCACAGCTCTCATTTCTTCAGACTATGATTTTGATTATTTTCCTACATTTTATGAAGATGTTGGAAATTTTCGGGAGCGGCTATTAAACACGTTTTCAAGCGAACGATGCTTACTTAGATCTCTTATCATCAATTAATGACAGATTTCAGTAAGAGCATGTTCACTGGTGTTGGGGAAAAGTGGTAGAAATTTCGGCAGTTGTAGCACATATTGAAAACTCTACTATGCAAAAACATTTTCAAGATCTTCAGTTTAGTTCGGCCTTCAATTTGTTTTACAACACGTGTTCTATTTTTGCATGCTGTGATGCAAAAACAGCTCGAATTCTATCATAAACGGCTGAAATAGAAACAGTGCTGTAAAAAAAGAACGCTCAGAATTGAAATTTAATTTAAATAGTTTTCCACAAATTCAAAGTTTTTAATTTTTAATATGTATGCCGTGATTGAGATTCGATGTCATAACCTCTGGCTTTGAAGACTTGAACGTTATCCTCTAGGACACGGTTGGCGACTAAACAGGCAATGATGTACTTTAACTTAAACTTTACTTTAAATTATTGAAAAAATTGCTTTTGCCTCTTATGTTATGCATATCTGTTTTTTTTTATATGTTACTGTATGAAAAAATAAAAAGTAAACTGAACAATATTAATCATCTTAAAATCTAATTATTACTAAGACTAACTTTTTGCGCAAAATGTTTCAAAATGTGTTTATTTAAAATTCCATACTAATGACAACTATTTGACAAGCAGTTTGTAATCCTATATAAGATAAAAAAATATAAATTTGAACCCCTTAAGGTGGGGTTTCTACAAACGGCAACAAATCGATAAATATGTTCACTGTTTGCAACCGAAAAAGTACTGAAATTGAGTTATTTAGCCAATGTGGTTATCCAATATTTAATAATAAAAATGTTAAAAATGTTTTCTGAACTAAACCTCCGTGAAAATATCAGCGAAAAACTGGGTTTTAGAGGAATAACATTAGGGCTAAGTGGGGCAATTATGAACCAAATTTCTTCATTTGACACACTTACAGCCACCAATTGTTTATTTCTATCATAAAGATACTAAGTTAAATTCTATCATAAAGCTGCTAACAATGAATGTTTCAGTGCTCTTCCTCATTCTGTAGAGCAACTTTTTTTTAGGTCGCAACCTACGTCCTTGAGACGTCTTTCCAAGTTACTTCGTCTGATCATATTTACCCCACTGTCTAGGGGTTAATTTTGAACACGGATTTCGGACTTGGTAAACGATTTTTGCAAAGTAACAATTTAATTTCTATTGTTTTAGAAAATCGCAATTTTAAACAAAATAATTAGATGATTTACAGTAATTGAGAAATTGTTTGATTTATAAAAATTCAATTATATTAAAGCACAAAACTTTAAAAATTAACTAATGTAATCAAAAGTAAAAGGTAAAAGAACGGAAAAAGCAAAAAGTGTTCTTTTGAGTTGACTTTTTCTTTCTTTTGTTTCGAGACTTCAATTCATAAGGGTTGTGCAAGAGCAGCAGGTTGTGCAAACATGAAGCATAATTGATTTTTTTTTTATTTTAGCCTTGTGGACTTATTCACCTATGAAATTTTATCATCTTTTATTGTAGGTCACTGAGATTCGAGATTTATGATAATCTTGAATTTTAAGCAGTTATGCTATAAATCTCAGCTATGTCAGAAATACTGGACCAGGATTACTGGTAATCTTTCCAAGTTAAAGGAATGTTTTCACGTATATTTTAAGTCAGAAAATGTGTATGAGTTATGACTAATTCTTCAAACTGACTTAATTGTTTAAGAATTAAAATAAAACAGCCCATGCCATCTTTTAAGAAGTACAGCACAAAGAATTCACCAATTAGAAATTTTCTGATGCAATTATCTGATTGGAATGCGTTCCTCACAATTTCCTTTTCATGTGGCTCATTAATCAATCATCCGACAATGATTGAGTCAAACTTGCGGTCGTGTGAATAATTTCATTCCAACGCCTTCTAAAAAAATCAATATCTCAGATTCACAACTAGAACAAACCAATCCATCATCTTTCACCAAACACACTGTTCCGGGAGCAAACTTTTCAAACAGATGATGCAGTTAATATCCCAGCATTTAGCACCTTGCACTCCGATTTCCTCCTAGATTTGAAATTGTTCCACGATTTTCCCATGACAATTAAGAAAAAAGGAGCTCTAGTTTTCACAATGCTGCCTGACCCAGTCCAGATTGAGTCGCTCTCAGGCCAACTTGTTCCATCTGTTCCGTCGTTATCTATATGAGAATGGGAAATCCAATCGAAATTTTTTAAAACAACCCTGGGAATTGAGGCGAAAAAAAGCATATCTGTATG